>NC_141904.1:69637500-69842500 GCF_057802395.1 Ceratotherium simum simum
GGTGGAAAGGTCTTGAACTCCTGAACAATGTCAGAAAGGTGAAGGGAGAGACTTCTTCAGGGGAAAAAATGTTTTTTGGGAACACCCAATTTTTATTTTTCTAAAACAACTCAAAAATGCACAATAAGTGGAAAAGTCAAATTCACGAAAATATTAAGCTAGTTTTGTAAGACTCAAAGACTTGTTACCTGGGATCTGATGGGGGAAAACTTCATCCCCCTGTTCTTGAGATTTAAATTGTGAGGCTGGAATTCAATTTGCATACACCCACATTATAGATGGCAATTCCTTCTACACGTGCTCAAGTCTCTTGCACTAACTAGAGGTAATTTCACTGCGGAACATTCAGGCGTGCAAAGGAGAGCCACAAACGAGTTTGAAACAATTTATGATATCCGGCCTCCTTCGACATGTATTAGCATATACCTGGTTTCTTTAACATACACTTTGTTTTTCCAAAACCACAAACATAGTTGCTGGAATTTCATGTGGAAGTGCTTAAGGGGCTGAAAGTTAACACCTTTGTGATCCTTGCAGCCTCACGGTGGCTGTTAAACAAAAGCCTCTTTGTCGAGGCTTTCTTGAAATGTTTTCTTAACATGTTCCAAGTAGTTTTAGGCAGGGAACTAAAGTAAACAAGATGTTACCATGATAAAAACACTTGTGAAAACATTACAGAGCGCACTTAGTAGTTTCTTTCACATAAAACTCTTCACAGTTTTTAGAAGCAAAATTCACATAAAAAATTTTAAAAAGGAAATTACAATGAAATGTCCTCTACTATCTACAACCCTTGACCTTTCTGAAAGGGTCAAAGTTTCACCTCTGGGCATTTTCTTTCAACATTTCTCACCATGTCTTCTATTAGAGCACATACAAAATTTATTTTGGCTTTAATAAATAATATACATCTGACTAACATGCAAAGGAATTTCTGTTTTGACTGTTTGGAATAGTGCTTTTCTGCACAAGAAATAACCAAGAAATAAAAACTAAAAAAAAAAAACTAAAATTCCTTTCAAATGGATACTAAGAAAGGATACAAATTATACTTTTATTGGATGTTATACAAGTGATCATCTAAAAGAAAAACTAGGGGAAATGGAAATATTTTTCCCAAGCACATATGAGTACCTGGTATTTGGGAAACTGTGGGTCTGTGTCTGATTTTACATTCTAAGTTGGAAACAGGAAAATGTGGTCATGATTTAACCTTCAAATCCACTCCCTACCTTGCCAAAGAATTATATGAGCCCTTTTTTAAAAAGAGAAAGGGAAGAATTATAAATTCTTGTTTTTACTGGTAAAGATTGTGTCTTCAACTTGGTTTAAAAAGAAAAAAAACTGAAGCAAGCAGGGAGAGGATGGAAGAACGTGCCGAGCTTCACCTATCTGGATGGCACCAGGTTTGTTTTTATTTTTCTGCCGATGGAGGATTCCAAGCAACGCAGGGCTGGAGGATGTCATTCAGTTAGTAGGAGCACCTGCCGGTATCAGTTAGCTCTAACAAATATGACAGTCACATGATAACTCACGGCTGATAGATTAAAAAAAAAATCTACACTAAAACTGCAACTTGTTTTGAGAAGGAACAGGGAAATAAATGTGTACAATAGACTGGGTATCTGCTGATTCTGATAAAGCGTCCCTCTGTTGGCTGTGAGGGAAAGACAACAGCATGGTTATTTGTACAGTATTTATCTTTGAAATCAAGGGCCCTGTGGTATCCCTCCCCTCACCTTGGGAACAAACACTGCAGAACGATCACAGAAAAGAGTCAAATCTCTGGTTTTGATTTACCGACAGTTATGACATTTCTTCCTCAGGAGGGAAAAAAATATGCCTCATTTTTAGACCTGTGAGTCCTGCCCTCCCTTCCCTGAACCCCGCTCTGTTAACAGTGGCATTTTATTGTCAGATGGGATTTTTATCCTGAGTAACTGATGTTGGCCTCTCTAAAAGTTACATCTTTCTAGCCTGAGCCACAGAAGATCAGAAAACAGTTACCAAGTAAAGTCACTTTCCCCTCTCACACTCAACCCTAAAAACCAGGTGGGAGCACCCACGCCCATGTAAATATAAAAACTGCGGTTGATGAATGAAGTAACCGTGTAAGACATGCATGGATATTTTCCCCAAATATGAATAAACATGAGGGCTCTGTGAAGCCAAACGAAAATAACCCAGGATAGCAATGCAAAATATTTAGCAATGCAAAAAATGTTTCTCAGCTAAAAAACGTCATGACATCAAAAATTTTACCCAAGGTCAGAGGTCAGCAAACTGGTCCAAGAGTCCCAGCCACGCCCTTTCCTTACATCCGGCCCTTGCCTGCTTTTGTGCTACAAGGGCTGAGGTGAGTAGTTGTGACAGAGACTGTACGGCCTGCAAAAGCCTAACGTATTTACTGTCTGATCCTTTACAGAAAAAGTTTGCCATCCCTGCCCGAAGATCAAATTTAATTTTGTAGGACTTTTGATCAGAAATTTATGGTTAAAAAATTATATTAAATAACAATCTCTTTTGACACACCAATGCTTTGCGTAGTCACATCCCCTTCCCTAGGTACGTCAGAAATGTTTGGATATTTTAAGTTATCCCTCTTTAAAAAATATACTTAAGTAGTTAAGAAAAGATATATTAATATTTTTAAAGAGAACCTACTACGGGCTAGGCACTTTACACGATGTACCTTTTAATTCTAACAACCGCGAGAGGTATCATCCCAAATTACACATGCTGATGCTGAGGGTCAGAGATGCAGTGTAACAAGCTCAAAGAACACACTCATGGTAAGTGGCTTCACTACCCAATCTGCCTTTCTTCAAAGCTTTCTTTACACCTACTGCCTTAAGTAGAAAGCACACAGTTAATAAATACACACATTCTAACCAGGCGGTATTGTGTGGCAGTTAAGAGCAAGTACTATGAAGCCAGACTGCCTGGGTTTGAATCTTGACTCACCTCTAATTAGCTGTGCGACCTTGGGGAAATCACTTAACCTCTCTGTGCCTTCGTTTCCTATCTGTAGGTTGAGAGTAATACTACGATATTATCACTATAAGGTGGTTGTGAGGATTAAATGAAATTCTATATGGAAAGCACTTGGAATTGTGCCTGTTGCACAGTTCCAGCTATTTAATTATGAACTCTTAGTAGGGGAATGTAAAATTAGGGGATTAGAAGATAGGTGAGAAAAATCCGTGAAGCAACACCTAAATCAAGGTCAGAGCACTGCTACCTTTTGTTGACTAAGAGTTCCTTGAAGAATCCAAGCACCACTGGTATCAACTTGCTTGAACCGTAAGAAAATACCTCTAAAGAGGAACCACGGAAGAGAAGAGTGGGCCCAGGAGAGAGGTGCTTGCAGAGTCTACAAATCTGGCAATTTGATAAGAAATGCTTGAGACATCACTTCCCAATAATGACTCCACGATGACATCACTCAGAGGTCACATGGTGCTTGTCTGAATCACGAGCAGTACGGCAGCTCTTTCAGTCCAGTCCAGTGGAAAGCAAGGTTGGTTTCACTAAAGCCAAGGTGATTACCCGTTAGACCTCGAAGAGATGTGGCAGATGTGAATCTGCAAGAAGACTAACTTATTTTCCACTACGTTCGGCAAGATCCAGAAACCTCAAGACAGCTCTGAATTTCCAAGAGCTAAAATCATGCTGTAGAGGAAAATCAAAACCCTGAATTTGTCACACACGGCCGATCAACGTGTAACTCAGGAAAGCACCAAGAGAACTCTGAGTTCTACAGGGTTTTTTCTTATGCAGCATTTACTCTCCCTTTGCTGGTTTACAGTACTTACTTTTTACTCTTGGGCACTAAGTCACTCATCCCTAGCCCCCATGCGGTTCACGTGGGGCGAACATCTCCTTCTGCTCTGAAGGTGGGCACGTGATGCAGACCTGGCTACATCATTGGGATTGGCTCAAAGCTCGAACACATGACTCAATTTGGGCCAATGACAGTCTGTCCAGGACTTCTTCTGGAACTAAGGGAAAAGGGATGCACTCTGGGACTGATAAACTTGTGCTACGTAAATTTATCATCTTCTTGTCCACTTGGAAAAAGCCCAAGAATGAAGGCAGCACAGAAGAAAAGAGAGCTACCAGACAAAGAAGCAATACTCCATAACCTTGCTTAAGCACCTGGATCCAGCCATGCTTGAAGGCAGCTGTACCACTGGACTTCCTAGTTACAGGAAGCCAATCGTCATCCCTCATCCACCACCCTCCTGACCTTTTTCGGCTTAAACCAATTTACGTTGCACTTCTATAGCTTGCAAACAAAAGTCTTCTGACAAATATGTCAATAAATAAACACTAGGAAATAAACAAGCAGCAGCTGCAGGTTCATAGTAGGCATTCCAATTCCACCGAGCAGACATGAACTGAGAACACCGCATGTCATGTGCAAAACCACAATCAATAACCGATAGGTGGTTTCTTATACAAGAGCCAGACTCCTAACGTCCTTAGAAGAGAAAAGGGCTTTTTTATAGGAATCAAGTCTAAGCCTCAATTCTAATGATCTTTAGATTCTTTTCTTTAGTACTAGATGTGGTTTGAAAGTGTGCTGTCTCTTTGTGGAGGTATGTTTAAAAAAAATAATAATATATATACACACAGACACACACACATATATAATCACACAGTCATGCACTGCATAACGACATTTCGAGCAACGACAGACTACATATACGATGGTGGTCTTATAAGATTAGTATCATATAACCTAGCTATGTAGTAGGCTATACCACCCAGGTTTGTGCGAGTACACTCTATGATGTTCGCATACTGGCAAAATCCCCTGATGACGCATTTCTCAGAACCTGTCCCTTTCATTAAGCAATGCATGACTGTATATGTGCATATACATATATGTATGTATATGCTTTATATATGTATGTGTATATGTATGCTGTGATTATTTATAAATTATCTAATTGTCAGATCACATGATAAATGGACTTATGATTAGAGTGGAAATACTTAGGCTATTAACAAAATTTTTTAAATGAGTCAAAATTGGAAAATTGCCCTTTTCCCTTGCGACTCTAAAACTGATGCATCACTGAGAATGTTGATACCAATTTTACAGCTCTAGAGACTATATAGAAATAAATCATATTTACAGATGTTTATCGGCCATTCTATAGATGAGTAAACTTAGCATCAAGATAATTATCAAAGCTACCACTGGCGCAGAAGGTGAAATCAGAATCTAAAACTGGTTTCTGCCAAGATCTTTTTCTCTCATCTAAAAACAATTAGGCAGATGATCAGGAAATAACAAAATAAAGATTCTATAATGAGTGATTTATAAGAGAACAAAGCCCAATAGCATTAACTTGAATCATAATCATTGTAAAGGACTGTTGCTTATTTTAAAATAAAGTGTCACTGCTCTTGATTGTTGATATTTAGAAACAATTTTAGATATCTCTTTTTAAAAAATTATAAGTACCTTCAGTTTTTAATGATCACATAATATTCACGAAGTAAAAGATTAAAGCTGGGTAGCTATGAAATAAATTCACAGGCTTCCATTCATTACTCAAAAAATGATATTCACCAAAACCACTTACTGGTAACACCAGATATATCTCTAAGGGTGGCTTTACTACAATATTTGTATCTAGGTCCATAAAGATAGGTATAGAGACTGTTCTAATAATATAAAGACTGCACCAAACCAGACACCTGCTGGTAAATCAGCCTGCCTCTATTTCCTGGGGCTTGAATGAGCGAGAAAAGCAGAGGGAAAGCGCCCCCCCCCCCAACACCTGATGTGTAAACCATCATGCACCTAGATATACTGGAGATATATGTGCCTATGTTTGTTTGTTGCATGATATATAAATATATTAAATACAATGTAATATTATATTCAGTCCATACATCAATGATTCAATGGTATTATGAATATATTTATGTGATGTCAATAATGCAGGGCAATTTAGCTTAAAGATTTTTTTTTTTTTGGTGAGGAGATCAGCCTTGTGCTAACATCTGCCAATCCTCCTCCTTTTTTTTTTTTTTTATTTTTTGCTGAGGAAGACTGGCCCTGGGCTAACATCTGTGTCCATCTTCCTCCACTTTATATGGGACGCCGCCAGAGCATGGCTTGCCAAGCAGTGCGTCGGTGCGCGCCCGGGATCCAAACCGGCGAACCCCAGGCCGCCGCAGCGGAGTGCAAGCACTTAACCGCTTGCACCACCGGGCTGGCCCCTAGCCTAAATATTTTTAAAGGACGAGAAATTACAGGGAAACATTAAGGTAAGGGAGATATTAAGACGTAGTGCAGGAGCATTTCACTTCAGCTGTGAGAGGATTAACCTATCATTCACTTACAGAGAGACTTTACCAGTGTTAGAGATTTAAATGGGACAACCCAAGTTTTAGGCATACTTGAACTGCAGAAAGTAAACTTATTCCCTTCTCCCTATAAGGACAACAATCAGAACAAAAGTCAACACCAATACAGAAAGATGAGAATTAAGTTGGTAGCATTTCCTCAGCATCTATTGCTTAAGTTTTTAAAGTCATTTATATAAAAACAAATAAGAGGCCCAATGACCAAGCTACAATTGGCCAGTAATTGACATCAATTTTATAAAATTAGAGTCAGTGCGTTATGTCATTGATTTAGTTATGTGTAGGGACATGAATAAAAGTGAAAACTAATTATTTCAAGTTTAATATGGGGAGAATTTTTATTTAGTCACTGAAGTCATTCTGAAAAAAACAGGTAAACACAGGCTCTTACTAAGAGTATCAAAACTGCCCTTGGGCGTAAATCTTTTCCCTTTGCAATGCAAGCCTCGATAGATTCTGTAACTATTCCTATGACAGTGTGCTAGACCTGGTGATTTAGAGTCCACTCTCAAAATGGTAGCGTGAAACCCTCCATCAAAAAGGCATTTTATGAGGAAAAGCATGAACAGTGGGAGGTAATGGCTATGTAAAAGAAGAAAGCAATATAAAATCATTCTTACTTTAGAAACGATTGGAAATCTTCGCACACTGCTTCACAGCCTGGCCACTTGCATACGCCATGTCCATAGAGAGGATGGCTATGGGAATGCTCCTCGTGGGACAAACTGAAAGAAAACACACAGAGGGCAAGAGAATGAATTTGCTGCCAAAAACCATCCCACCAGACATAAAAGCAAGAGGAGTGAGCCCACCTGGCCAAATGTGGACATGAATGAATCTGTGCTTTCCTTCCCCCTGGAATTTACTAATTAATTCTGCATTGTTATTTAAAAGCAAGAGTTAATTCCAAAGTGGGAACAGTCCAATGTTAGACATGTACCACCAAGTATGAAAAATGTTAGACAGGCTTTTGTTAGAAGCAAAGCTCTCTACTCAAACTGCAAAGGATGCTTTAAAAAGCTAGAACTTATCACTTAATCTACATAATGAAAATTACAAAATCTTTGAGTTTCTCTTGTTGTTTTCTACCCAAAATGTTACACATTTCTTCCTCCCCCCTTCCACCACAAACTGCTTTCGCGTAACTGTACAATCTTCTCATAAGTTAATTTTGTCAGGCAAAGAATAGTGCAATTAAATAATTTAAGAATAATAAAATAATTTTGAAAGACAAATATATCCAAGTAGATGATTAGCTTAAAAAAAAAAGAAAAAGGTACTAGTGGCAGGAAGATTATATCCCTAAAAACACTGACAGCAAGAGTGAGAGAACACTTGGCATGACCACGAAGGGGTTAATCCTCCAGTGGGGTTCCAATCAATACGTAATGATTTGGCCACACGGATCCAAGTCATGGGACGCTTTGATCCGCGCCATGTGGTGCTTGGGGAAGTGTATCTGTTGCGCTCGCTGATGAACCATATTCTCAAATATTTTCTCTATTAGATTTCTGCATCCAGACTTCTTTCAGACAAATTATTTTTACAGTCGTTTCGTTTCCATAACCTTAGATTCCATCACATAGAAATGCAAAACTAACACTGAGAGTCCTGTTTTGTACTCAAGCACATTCTCTTCAAGGAACGGGGTATTTTGCAACTTACTCCACTGCTTCTGCCTGACTTTGAACTTCAAGCACAGTGAATTATGATTACACACACACACACACACACACACGAGGGGCCTGTATTTTATATTGCCACTAGGAAGCGTATTCATATATTTTACTGATTCACATTCATAGAGCAGACATACACAAATGCCACTTGTCCCTGACTTATAATTAATCCACAGTGAGTATATTATGAACATTTAAACTAAGGATCATTAACAGTAAACACACACACACACAGAACAAGACCTTATCAAAGATCAACTGGTCTCCCTATGGCTTTTGAATGATTTTGCTGGAAATCTAATATAATGTGAAAATAATGACAAACTATTTTGTCTTCAAACAGAAAATAAATCTGGAAACAAAAAAAAAAAAAAAAAAAAAATTTCACAAATCTAACTTATGACAGCACTGAAAAGGTGCCCCTCGTGGGAGAAAAGAATAACACATGTGAAATAAGGTAGCTATAGTGAGGTTTATAAAGCCCAATGATAAATGATATTCTCTAAGCAGTTAAGAGGGTAAAATTCCATTGGATTGAAGGAAAGATGCATGTATCTTATACCTATCCATCTTCATCTTTAGATTTTTTAAAGAATAAAATAGATATGACTATATAAGATGATGGAAGTTAAACATTATGGTAATCACATCACAACGTATGTAAGTCAAATCAATGCTGTACAACTGATACAATGCTGTATGTCAATTATATCTCAGTAAAACTGGAAAAAATAGATATGATCCAAAAAAAGAATTTTTAAAAATTACTGACAATATTTGAAATTAAAGAATCCTTCTAAGGACTAGAATCTCAGATATTCTGAGGGAAGGAAATCATTTAAAAAGAAAATTGTTCCTACCAATAGCTAAAAACAACAACAAAAAAAACTAACCGTAATATTTTCTATCAATTTTATTAAGATTATTTAAATTATTTTCATGTTAAAAGTTAATATATTTGTTGTAGAAAACTTGAAAAATATTAAAAAGAAAAAAATTACTCTCAAATACACACACACATTTTTGACAAACCAAGCCATGAGGATTTATATCATTCTTTCATATTTAACATCATTTTGTAAATAATTTCTCCTGTTATCAACTAATCTTCAAAAATCTTATTTACTGACACGTAGCAGTCCCTCATATACCACCTTAGCTCTAGTTACATGCCAAAATTTATCTCACCAATCCTCTATTTTGGACATTGCGATTCCCTCCATGTTTCCTATATTTATGAATGTTACAAATAAAATTTACCAAACTAAACACCCCAGTATATAACTGATTTTGACCAGAAGATATATTCAGAGAAATGGAATCACTCAATTAATGAGTACAAAGTTTTAAAATTCATTATGAATACTCTATTAAATTGCTCTTGAGAAATGCTACATGCTGAGTATATTCTCAGCCATTATACATATTTTGTGTGATTCTTTAAGTTGGAAACAAGGAGTCTCAACTAGTTAGGATATAAAATTAATATCACTAGTTAAAAACTGCAAATGGTTGCTCTACTGTGCTTCTTGGGTTAAGCTGAGTGTTCTGAAAATAACAGTATGAAAGAAAATGTGCGTTCACTAGAGGAATTTATGACTAGAAATAAAATGTACATGACTTAACATGTTTGCCATTTTCCCCCACATCCCTCCGTTTTCTGGTTAACTTATCTGTGAAGGCTCCATGACCTGAATAAAAACCACTCTCCTTTAAGAATTTATTTTTTAGCTCAACTTGGTATCCTTATTTCAAAGTAAGGACAGGTGAGAACTCACTGATGCCGTAGAAGGACATCTGTTACACCTAAGTCTAGAGAAACTCAAACTCCCCTCACACGCACACATATTTACACACTCAGAAGACCTCTTGAAAATGTGCCTCTATATTAAAACCATATTTTTCATTATGAAAAGATCATACGCTCTTATTTTAAAAAGTTCATATGACACTGAGTTGGCTACTGAGGAAAATCTACTCCCCGCTCCACTCCACTCCCACCCCACACTTAATAACCCCACCCTAGATGACACCGCTAACACTCCGGTACCTTACCGAGCTGCACTTTTCTTCTAACGTATTACTAGTTTACAAAAATGGACACATACTTTACATACTACTGTCACTTGCTTTTCATATTTAATATATAATTGGATACTTTTAAGTATAGAATTGTCTGAAATAAAGCATTTGGCTTCAGAAGGAAAAGGAATAGACTGGCAGTGGTGCCCTGACAGAATCTCTCTGGAAAGACATATAAGATACTGTAAAAATTATGGGAGTCATGGATGGCAGGGAAACTGAATTTTTACCACATCGTTTTTTACATCTTTTGAAGTTTTTATTTTGTGTGTTGTAGGAATTCTTTTGCTCTGTAATTGTTAATTTTTCATATATACATATACACACAAAATCAAGTGCTTTGCAGGACTCGATTTTCAGACTGCCATTTGCTCTGACGGTGGCATAGCGAATGCCACACACTCACTGCATGTGTGGCTGAGTCTCACTTCTGGCCTTTGAGTCATTCTGTATGAAGCACCATCAGATACCACCAGCTGGACCTCTGAATGGGAGCTTTTCTGTTTCATCAGAAAAGTAGAACAAGCATTTATATTCTTACTGCCTTTTGGGACTTGCCAAAAAGGGACAAGAAGGGAAATAAAAAAATGAGTACAAGAATTTTTTAACTTGAATTCATTTAGAATTACATTTACAGCACGAAACATGGTGAAAAAATGATGATCTGAGCATCTGATGAGCAGATAAAGCCTGTGAACCTAATCACTTAAATAAACTGTTGAAGCATAACTCACCAATGTGAGAAGTATGACTTCCGAACAGCTGCCAAGGTCAGTGATGAATAAAGATGTATTTGATTTTGAAGGGATTTGAACGTTTGCCCCCAAATTAAATTTTTAAAAATTTAGGGTCAATTGTTTAATGAAGTAATTTTTACTATAAACTCCCAGGATGAAAACTCCTAGGGGCAGGGATCGTGTCTAATTCATCTCTACATTCTCAGTATCTCACACAGAACGTGGGCTCAGCAAATGTTAGATGGATTCATGAATGAACAGACAGTAAATAATATTATCCTATTTAATTTCTATGTGGATATACACTCAGTTAGTGTTTGCCTTTTTTTTTCTTGAAGGTAAGGACCAGAATGATGCCAATCCACTTGAGAAAACAGCGTTTTGACACTTTCTATTATTTAATTTTATTCTGAATATATGAAATACAAATAGTATGCAATGGAAAAAAGCCAATTGATTTAAATTTCTCTTGATAATCCTTTATATGTAAAAATTAAATATATTTTTAACACAAGAATAGTGATAGCATTTCAGATTAGAAAGAACCAACTTGCTTTGAGAAGTATAGTTACATATAAATATGTAATATGTAATAATGTTACATAAATAAGTTACATAAATATGTAATAACAATCCCTGACATTACATGATATTAAATACAGTATATATTCAGGATGGTGTAACAGTGTCACTCTCAATGAGATTTATTTAAGAATTTTTTCTGTTTATTCTTTTTTATATCAAAGTATAGTGGCCAGAGCCTTAACTTCAACACTGACTTCAGCCTTTGAGAAGATTTTATATGATAGTTATGGTTCTTCAATGGTAACTATTCACTATTACTTTCCCAAGTTCACTGCTTCACCAAAACCGGGAACTAGATTCATTAAATTCACCTGCTAAAACTAAGAACAACTTCTTTGCAGCATGCAGTCTTCAGTGGTCCTTACACTATGAGTCTTGTAAGCTAATTTTCCCTGTGGTGACCAAGAGGAGAATAATCTTTGAAGGAGATGAAAAGAATAGAGACCTCACTATACCCTAAGACATTTCCTGCCAACGTCAATGCCAACGTTCCTTTCTCCTGAAGGCACATTCTCGGCTTTTCCTGTGCTCTGACCCAAGCTCTCGTCAGTCTTCTAAGTCTCCTCCAATTTGTTTTTTCCCTTTTCCAAATGTATCCTCTCTCTGTTTTCTTCCTCTCTAAATTTCTGATTCATCTGTAACAAAAGGCTGCATCTGTGCCCATTAGGGTTTATACCTTCTCCCCCACCTCCCCCCCCAAAAAAATCAACCCAAAATTAGAAATTGTATTTTATTTCACTTGCATGTTGTTCTCTGAATTAAGTTATTTAAGACTCTTGGTCATTCACGGGCTGGCCCCGTGGCTTAGCGTTTAAGTGTGTGCGTTCTGCTACTGGCGGCCCGAGTTCGGATCCCGGGCGCGCACCAACGCACTGCTTCTCCGGCCATGCTGAGGCTGCCTCCCACATACAGCAACTAGAGGGACGTGCAACTATGACACACAACTATCTACTGGGGCTTCGGGGAGGAAAAAAGAGGAGGATTGGCAATAGATGTTAGCTCAGAGCCAGTCTTCCTCAGCAAAAAGAGGAGGATTAGCATGGATGTTAGCTCAGGGCTGATCTTCCTCACAAAAAAAAAAAAAAAAAAGACTCTTGGTCATTCTCCAATCACTTAAAATTACGAAATATATTTTTCTTTTTTAAGTTTTATTGAGGTATAATTCAGATACCATACAATTCATTCATTTAAAGTGTATAATTCAATGGTTTTGAATATATTCACAGGGTTGTGAAACCATCACCATGATATAATTTTAGAACATTTTTATCACACCAAAAAGAATCCTGCATCCATTAGCAGTCACTCCTCATTTCTTCCCAATTCCCAGCTCCTGCCAACCACTAATGACTTTCTGTTTCTAGAGATTTGCCTATTCTGGACATTTCATATAAATGGAATCATACAATATGTGGTCTTTTATGTCTGGCTTCTTTCAGTGAGCATAATGTTTTGGAGGGTCATCCACATTGTAGCATGTATCAGTGCTTCATTTCTTTCTTTCTTTCTTTTTTTGTTTGTGCAGAAGATTAGCCCTGAGCTAACAACTGTTGCCAATCCTCCTCTTTTTGCTGAGAAAGAATGGCTCTGAGCTAACATCTGTGCCCATCTTCCTCTATTTTATGTGGGACACAGTCACAGCACAGCTTGATAAATGGTGCGTAGGTCCACGCCTGGGATCCGAACCTGCAAACCCCATGCCGCCGAAGCAGAGCACAAGAATTTAACCAATACGCACGGGCGGGACCCTTCATTTCTTTTTTTATGGTTGAATACTATTCTGTTTCTATGTATATAATACATTTTGTTTATCCATTCATCTGTTGATGAACCTTTGGGCTGTTTCCACATTTTGGCTTTTGTGAATAGTGCTGATATGAAAATACATGTACATGTACTTGTTTGAGTGTATGTTTCCAATTATTTTGGGTATGTATCTAGGAGTAGAATTGTTGGGTCATTCTATGGTTAACATTTTGAGAAACGGCCAGACTATTTTTCAAAGCAGCTGTACTACTTTATATTCTCACCAGCATTGTTTAAGGGTTCTAATTTCTCCACATCCTTGCCAACACTTGTTGTTATGTCTTTATTTTAGCCATCCAGGTGCATGTAAAGTGGTACCTTTTTGGGCTTTTGATTTGTCTTTACTTGGTGATTAATGACATTGAGCATCTTTTCACGTGCTTCTTGGCCATTTGTATATCTCCTTTAGAAAGACGTCTCTTCAGATCCTTGCCCATTTTTAAAAATTGGGTTATCCTTTTATTGTTGAGCTGCAAAAGTATTTTTAATATATATAGTTTCTGCATGCAAGTCCACTATGAGGTATATGATTTGCAAATATTTATTTCCATTTTGTGGACTATCTTTTCAGTTTCTTGATGGTGTACTCTGAAGCACAGAAAGTTTTCAATTTTGATGAAGTCAATTTATCTATCTTTTTTCTTTGGTTCCTTGTGCTTTTAGTGCCACATCTAAGAAACTACTGACTAATTCAAAGTAACGAAGATTTATGTTTCCTACGTTTTCTTCTAGGAGCTTTAGCCCTCACATTTAATCCATTTTGGGTTAATTTTTGTATATTACGTGAGGTAGGGGTCCTACTTCATTCTTTTGCATGTTGTCCCAGCACTGTTTGATGAAAAGATCATTCTATCCTAATGAATTTTCTTGGTCCCTTTA
Source organism: Ceratotherium simum simum (assembly GCF_057802395.1). Taxonomy (NCBI): domain Eukaryota; kingdom Metazoa; phylum Chordata; class Mammalia; order Perissodactyla; family Rhinocerotidae; genus Ceratotherium; species Ceratotherium simum. The sequence continues at coordinate 69,651,656 of NC_141904.1, forward strand.
CCAAAAGCCAATTAAACATAAATGCAAGGTTTGGAGTATTTGTTTTCCTTTACTTTTGCTAGATTTCTTTTCCCCAATATACTGCTCTTATCCTCAAAAGAATTTATACTTATATTATAAAATAACTTTTGAAATTACATTAAATTATAAATTTTGAAGTTTGATGGGGGAGAAAGAGATAAATTTTTAATAAAAGTAAAACCTTAACAACTAAACTTTTCAAAGAATAAGTGCCTAGGGGCAATTTTGTTTACCAGACCCTACTGATCCTTTGTGTGCTGAAAAATCTTTCCAGAATGTGCTTCGCGGATCTCTCTGCTCATCATATAAATGGAGTGCGACTTAACCTTTTATTGAGGGCCAGCAGTCTCCATGGGGAGGGTTGGGAGCTAGGTGAATGAAGACCTCATTTCTCATTAAAGATGTGCTAATAACCAGGAACACTGCAAGTCATTTAACTGCCCTGCCCTCCATTTCCTCATTTGAAAACCGAAAGGAATCACAGAAGATGACCTGTGTTGCTCCTCCCAGTGGTAAAACCTCCACCAAACTTCCACCAAAGACATGCAGACAGAATGGGGAGTGGGCACAGATGACATATCTCGTTATTGACAGATGAATAAGGAGTATGGGCCGGCCCCATGGCTTAGTGGGTAAGTGCGCGCGCTCCAATACTGGCGGCCGCGGTTTGGATCCCGGGCACGCACCGATGCACCACTTGTCAGGCCATGCTGAGGCCACGTCCCACATACAGCAACTAGAAGGATGTGCAGCTATGACATACAACCATCTACTGGCACTTTGGGGGAGGAAAAAAAAAGATGAATAAGGAGTAGGTGCTTAATGACTGTTGGTTAAAGGAACGAACGAGATCTATGCCTTCCAGTGAGGAGTAATGGAGTCCTGCTGCTGTGGAGGAGGAAGCTCTTCTCTTCTAAACCATTCCCCACCCGCTGCAAAGACACACACCAAAAAGCACAACTAATCCTCTTTCCCACCTCCTTTGACTCAGAAGCTGTTCTGCCTCCCTACCTTCCCCACTGGCCACCTTCCTCCTTCCCACCGTTTTGGCCTTTCATCCAGCCAGCCAACATTAACGGAACGCGGGCCCCGAGATGGGCACCCAGGATACTAACAGTGAAGTTCTCTGACAAACTCCCTCTGTGCCTCCCTATGGCTCAAGTCTCTTCTCGTCTGTCTTCTTTCTCATCCTCTGGTCTCATGTCCACGTGCACATGCTTCTTTATGTCCACCCCACCACAGTGTCAGCCACAGCATCTTCCTCTCTTAGACGCGGCACAGCCTATGATTTCGGCTAGGGGGCAAGGGCTGCTTGTTCCCAGCCAAAACATGAAACTATTCCAGATACATCAGGTTTCCAGAAAGGTGATCTCTTGATACACAGATCCAGGGCTATCTATTAATAAAAAGGGCCTTACACTAAATCATGATCATAACAACAGAAACCACTACTATTTTAAAGCTTTTTCTTTTATTTGTTTAATTCTTTAATGACAACTGACACAAAAATGATCCTACTTTCTCTCTCTTCCGTTTTTAGTTCCTATCACATATCCCTGCCTTCTACGTGGCTACCATATCCTACTTTCAGTGAGATTTAAGTAATGTCAAGGATTTCTTAGGCTGAACATGGGCATATGAATTTCATTTCTAGTGATAAAGTGATATCTGAAAATAAAATATAATTAGAATCCAGATTCTCTTATCAAATATTTGTGATAAATACAATGAGTCAACTTGAATGATACCCAACTAGGTGAGTTGCCTTTGGAACCTGATCACAGATGACCTTATAAAGAAGAGCAACGTAGATCCACAATAGCAAAAGGGATGATTACTTAAATATCTAGCACATTCTTCCATTTTAGAGTTTATTTCTGATATTTTTCGTAAATCTCCTCAAAATCAGCCAGAAGTCAAATCCCAGTCTCTTGCAGAAAAATAAACTGACAGGTCAAGTTTCTTCATGTGTTATAGGGTAGTACTGGGGGAACAGGTCTTATACCTGCCTACAAAAGTGTAAATGATTGTGGGAACCGATGGGGAAATGATGATGCGAGCTCTGCCATTTTTTCTCCTGGTACCCTTGTAAAAATGACCTTTCTCCTTTAACTTTCACCAAAAACATTTCGAGAAGCAGATGGGCTTCTTATTTCACACTGAAGAGTTGGGAGATGCTTTAGACACTGCATTTCTAGCATCCTGCCTTAATTTTTGCTTTTCACTCATCACAGAAATACACCATTCTACGTGTTTATTAACCAGTTTTCCAAAAGTAAGTTGGCAGCCAGTTCTATAATCTTACTGCAAAGAGAAGGGTGTTTTACTAAAGCCTATTAAAGGCCTAGTCTAGAGTGACGAAAGATGGAGTTCTCTACAAACTGGAACACACACACACACCATTCTCTCTCTTTCCCTCTCTCATGCAGTGAATCCTTGACTCTCCTTCCCCAGAACGCTCATCATCTCAATTTTCTGCTGCTTTTCAAATCATGTTTAATTAGAGGATTTCACATTCCCTTGTGATATGATATTCATGAGTAAAACTTGCAATTGGAGTGACTGTGAATTAGTCTATTAACTGGCCAGATTTGTGCTTTTAAACAATGATGGAGATTATTGTTATTATCTGCTCTCAATATTGTGCCTGGAGATGTGAGGGCTACCTTAACTAACTTTACATCTGAAATACAAGCTATTAACCATTTATATCCTGGGTTTTTTTTTTTCTCTTTGAATTACAAATTATGTTGAATGAAATACAGGGTCACCCTTCTGCAATGGTCCTCAGGGCAGGGCCCACTAAAGTGGTGGGTTGGGTAAGTCTGAGTGATATAGAAATGCCCCAACTTTTTTAGTTACAGATTCACGCTCATGTGTACTAGAACAAAAATTTGACTAATATATCAGATTAGTGACTTCTCAGTGGTAACTTTTTATGAAACCTATCTAAGTTAGTCAATTGTAAGTAAAATAGTAAGTAAAAAGTAGTAATAGGTATATGCAGATATGGCAAAAATTGAAGATGGCAGGAGAATGACTCAAAGATTGTTGACTAGGCCCAAAGGATTATAATCGTGTCTACGGGTAAAAACACACACAATCTTCCTTTCTACATCGCTCTGCCTAGAGTAATGCTTCTCAAATTTTATTAAGTGTATAAATCGCCTGGAGAGCTTTTTAATATGCAGATTCTGACTTAGTAGTTCTGGGGTGGGGCCCAAGACTATGCACAGCTAACAAGCTCCTGGATGATGCCAACAGTGTTGTGCCAGGGACTACAACATTGAGCACTAACGATCTTGTTTTCTGTTCTGTATCTGACCCAAAAACGATTGTGCTTAAAGAAACACTCGTGAAAAAGCCCTCTCTATTAACTGTGGATTGAAATGCAAGTTGGAAGTGGATAAATATGGAAAGGGGAGGCACTGGTCAACCTCAGCAGGCAATACTTGCAAACTCATAAAAACTCTCACTGGCACAAAGTCATTTAAGAATTATATGCGAGTCTTTTTTTTTTTTTTAATATAAAAGAGGTAAGACTGAAGGAAGTTAGCACAAGGAAAAAGTAATTTCCTGTTTCTGTTTAACAAACATCAACCTTACATTCGCACAGATCTGTTGAGTGATTTGGTCAGTGAATAATGTTTGCCAGGTATCATATTGATCAGGAAAACCCTGGTGTAAACTGTTGAGTCAGGGGGTTTGACAACAACTCAAAACTTCACAGTTCCCAAACTCGAGGTCTGCCTTAGGAATCCTCTAAGCCTGGGTGGAAGGGTACCTAACCTGCAAGTAGAGGATGTGTATGTGAATAAGCAGGATCTTGAATTAATGTTTTAGGAAGAAAAGTGATAGTTTTGGGCTTTTTTAGGAAACCAGGGTATACCATGAAAGCATGGTTTCAATCCACTTGGCATAGTAGCATATTCAGTCAAGGCCCTTCTCCTTGGCAAAAAGGGAATCCTACAAAAATATTCCAATATGTGACATCCATGCACTCAACGGTGGCCCACACAGCATCAACAGGAGCAAGAATGCATATCTTCAAAAACTGGCAGATTTATTTTAATTCGTATTAGACAAAAATATATCTAATATCTCCAACCTCTGATTTCACAGATATCATTTCTTAGGATGAGGCTTATTTTACTTAAATTAAAAAATGACTCAATTTAAAGAAAATAATATAAGTAATAATATAAGCAGATATGGCAAACCTCATGACAATGGGACACATATTCAAATGACTAAAGTTTGGGAAAACAAAAGCTCACGAAGATCCTCAAGGAGATCCAGTCTGCAGCTGGATTAACTTCTTATGTTGACAACAAACCAGTGGCAAGTCTCTGAAGACACACTGTAATTTGAATTTTCAATGGGGAAGGAAGAGCCTCAGGGTCATCCGGGACTTATGGGATAAAGACCTACAAAGGCCACAACAGCACAGTGCAGCGCTTCTAGGACTAGAACCTATCATTCAGGGTCTAGGAACATCTCATGTAGCCTGTAGATGCGACTAGTAATTGGCTGCTTTTCCAATGGTAAGAACCCGAGGCTGGGTGCCACGATAGGTCATAAGCTTGGCAGCTACTTTCTTTACCATCCACATCACCAATCTGCCCCATCTCCCTTTTTAGCTACACTGGGCAAAACATACCATCCTGATTCCCAGACGCCAGGAGTATGTGGCACAGGAGGACAATGGAGGAGAGAATGAGAGCTTGAGGATCTGAGGCTGGTTGCTGTGTTCCGATCAGTCAATCACAAACACAGAGCAGGCGATGACAAAGGCAGAAAAAGCCTATGTTTGCATGGTGACGAGTAAAGGAATAAATAAAGGAAAAGAACAAGAGGAGGCAGAAGTCCAGCTTTTGTTTCTGCCACCAATAAGGGCTATTCTGAGTTTATAAGGGAGAGTTTACCACTGGCAGCATTAACACTGGGATCTTGTTAAGAAAACAGAATGCTTTCCAAAGAGTGGCTGTGAGCAACTGTGTCAATACAGACATAGGGACTACTAATCCAAAAATTATTAACACCATTAGGCAGGCATTCTCATTATGTCAGTGCAAGTGTGTTTGCACTGGTGAGTCACAAGGTCTATGTGGAACCTTGTCCATATGTTAGAGGAACCAACAATACTCAGAAAACCAAAGAGCGTGAATAAAAGTTCCAATATCAATTCTTCCTGTTTAATCCCCATCCCCGATACTCTATGAAAGTCAGCACAGTTGCACCCCAGAACCAGAAGAATCATGTAACTGAAGGGTGAGGGCCAGATGAGAAAGCAGGAGATGAAGGGACGAGTGAGTTAAAGATACAAAACGGCTCAACACCATTAGGCACTTGCCTTTACGTTCCCTTAGAATTACTTCCTACTTCACGTAATTACTTTTATTTCTCTGTAGTACAAGATGGTTCATTAATGTTCACTGGATTAAACTCTTCTCTACCCTTAATTCAGCATGTTTTATTAAACACCTACTTTGTGACAGCATTGTGTTGGGTTGCTAGATCAGAGTCTGTAAACTGGCATTCATAAGAAGATCTGCGGATGGGTGGTGAGATAATATTAAAATTTCTGTATGCATGTGTTTAGATAACATTAGAACCTTTGTAAGAATACACAAATGTGTGCATATGTCTTAGTCTCTAATTTTTATAACATAGGTAAAATATTAGATACGTATATAATTAATTAAAAGTATACTTAGTAGGGGTACATATTCAAAATTGTTAGTATTGATGGGGTGAATATTAAATACATTTGGAGGTCATTGATAGAGACTGTAACTAAGTTCTTACCCTCTCTGAAAGAGCTCTGCCCAATTCTCCAGTTGGAGAGAGAGAGAGAACTGAACAAATGGCTGGAACATAAAATTCTGTAATATTTCATCTGGGCCTTAAAGTATCAGTAGGAGCTCCACTGGTACAAGGAACAGAAGGATAGTAGGCATTAATGAAACACAAAAAGCATTTTCAGGCATTAAAAAAAAAGGAAATCAGAAAGACAAAACCAGAGTACTTCCAATGATTTAAAGGTCAACATTAGGGATTTTTTAAAAGGAATTCTGTTCCATAAAATAGTTTATATCGGGTCATACTCTTAAGAATTTTTCTCTTTGAAATGATGAGTCTTGGCACTGGCCACAGATTGTCCTAACTAACAGTAAATAATAGTAATCCAGATTGCTTCTCTGTCACTTTGAATAGTAGAAGGGAAGAATGACACAGCAGAAGGACAGCAGTTGGGTGTGCCAGAGCAGTGGTTCTCAAAGTAGGGTCCCTGGGTACTTCCCAGAGATGCGAATCTTTAGGCCACACCCCAACTTAATGAATCAGAAACACTAGCGCTGGGGTCCAGCAGTTTGTAGTTCAACCAGTCCTCCAGAAGATTCTGATGCAAACTAAAGATTGAGAATTGTTCTTACCAGAAACCCAAATTTCCTTCTTGTTTGGAGCATCTATAAGTATCAACAAAGGCTAACCAGCTACTTCTACAGCACCTGGGGCCAAAGGGTTGCAAATACATAACTACTCTTAATGGGTTCTTGATCTGTAATGTCTCATTAGTTCACCTTCTTCTGAACATTTCATCTAGTCTCTGCAATGCAGTTTAGCACCTACTGCCTCCCCAGCTGGCTGAGCTAGATAATCAGGATGTAGCAATCGACAAGAGACACGGAACCTTCCTTCATGGAGCTCACTGTGTTTAAAAAAAAAAAACAAACCTCACCTGATGCATACGGGGGGGTAGAAATACACTATGATAGTCTAGTGGTGCTCATTTTTAACAAATGGTACACTCTATCACATTTTGTATTTATTCATATCATTGCACTTAATTATACTGTGTTGCAAAAATCTGTTTCCATATTTGTCTGTCTGATTAGACTATGAGCCTCTAAAGGGGAAGAACTATATTATAGTCATCTTTTAATTCCCAGAACCTATATAGTTAGTATATAATAAATGTATTTGAATGAATAAATGACTTTAATAATAATTAACAATAATTGTTAATATTTATTGTGCACATACTATGTGCCAGAGACTAAAATGTATATCAACTCATTTAATCCTCACAGGTTATCTATGAGGCAAGGCCTAGTATCATACCTATTTCACAGATGGAAAACTGAGGCACACTGAGATTAAGTAACTTAAGTGGGCAGCCGGTATTGGAATGCAGGCAGTCCGGCTTCAGAGCCCACACTCAACCACTAAACAACACAGCTGCACCCACACTAAATGAGGTATGGGCCATGACCCAGCAAAACAAGTTCTCTTTCTGCCCCTGCCTCAGGGCCTTTGCTTTTGCTGTGCTCTCAGCCTAGAGGGCTCTTTCCTCATTTCTTCACGTCTGTTCAAGGGTCACTTCTTCAGAGAGGCTTTGCCAGACCAATTTATCCAAATAGTAACCTTAGCCCCACTCTTCTCCATCCCTGCTTTATTTTTTTTCTCAGAACTTAATTCTATCTCTTTTTATTATATAATTATTTGTTTGTTCTATTTCTCTTCTACTGCAATGTCGGCTCCATGAGAACAGACTTTGTCAAGCTCAGGGCTGTAGCCCCCAGAGCCTGGGACACTTGGCATGTGGTTAGAGCTTGGTAAGTTTCGTGGAATGAATGGATACACGTTAGTACTGTCCAGTGACTTCCTTCCCACTTAGGAATACATTTTTATTGAACTCTGGACAATTTCCCATTTCTCCTTAAGTTTCTTTTTATTTCTGCTGTACAATCCTCTAATTTATTCAAACACCACTGGATTATTCCAGCTCTTGGTGTCAATTTTTTTTTCTAATTAAAGTAAACTGCCATTTATTTTTCACACTGATCTTTAACACGAGACATCTTGTTCTTGTCGTAAAAATGACTCATATGGAAAAATGTAAGTTGAATATAGGGGCTCATATGTACCAGAATATTTCCATCAATATTTCAGATGTAAAAAGTAGAGACATAGCCATAGATGCCTGGCCAATTCTAAGGTCCCTAGTAATAATTTCAGTGGAGTGTCACCCTTTCGGATGTGTAAGCTGAAATTCCATCAGACGACTAAAACGGCCCCTCTTGAAAGCAAATACCACATCATTTACACAAATGCTTTAGGTTTTTCTTTCCTTCTGCCATAATACACCTTCAAACTCTTTCAATATTCACGGCCAAGATGGAAAATACACACATAGGAAATATCATTCAAAGACAGACCTCCAATTATCCAAAAAAAAAAAAAAAAAAAAAAAAAAAGGAAAGAAAGAAAGATCAACTTGCCATTAGACTGACTTCCTTGGACTATAAAAGGAATGAAATTTGAAGGTCATAAAAGTGTGTCTATTTGTTTAGAGAAGTCTTACAGGTAGTATAAATATCATCAGCTACAGTTGCTATGGGGTCTGTTTGTTTACCAAACAAGAATACAAACAGTTACACAAAAGCAGAACAACATTTGAGTCTATAAATGGAGAAGGCTTTGCCTTCTGGTAAATTTTCCAAAGTGTTTTTTAAAATGTCCCTATTTTTTCACGTTATTCACTGGGACATCTCTGTTTTCTTGATTCTCCCTTTTCAGTTCTCACACCTCCAGGGAATGTTTTACTCTCAGATTTCTGAGGCTGATAATGGTTTTCTTCTCCCTTTCCCTTTTTTAATTTTAAGACTTAAAAACCAAAAAAACTGGCCCATGAATCCAAACTCTACAATAAAAATAGTTTTCACAACGGAAAATGCAAAAAAAAAAAAAAAAGAAAAGAAAGAATGAACGAAAGCCACAGAGTTTATAGAAGAATTCGAGTACAGACATGCACCCTTCGAGTTGAGTTAATCCACGAACAACCACCCAGAAAGGTCTGTGTGTGTGTGTGTGTGTTTTTTTTAACAGACTTTCTATAAACCAGGTATGTTTCATGCACCTGAATTATACCTGCTGAGTTAACCATTTGCTTCTGAAAATGAAGGGGGTGGCAGCAGGAAACCAGCAAGGCTGTTCTGGAATTTCTTAGTTGAGTGTGTGTGTACATTATAACTCAGATGTACCATAAAACAAACTGTGCCACAGAGGCTGCTGTGAGTGGAAGCCTTCTCTTCACACTACACTGACCACAGTACCCACCACGCACAGCCCTGATGCCTTTCTGTGAATGGGACAGATTGCCATATGGACGAAGACACTGAACAAGCTGTACAACTCTTGGCGACATGTGCCCAGGGGATTGTCCCATATTAGCACCACCTGGGCTGTGGCAATTGTGCTCTGTATGTGCAGAGGCACTGAGGAGCCCATCAGGATGTTATTTTTGAGTACACACAAAAAGGAAAATTACAGTTAAGAGAATTCTCTGGCTAGCATATCTATTGCTCAATTCCCGAAATAGTTTCCCAAAGGAACGGTTATCTTCTTTATTCACACAGGCAGAAATGACAAGCTGGAACACATATTAACAATTTCCCTTTGTGAGCTTCCACTACTGTTTTAATGAGGAGAATATACTTTATAATATACTTAGGCCTTGACTGATTACAAAGAGGGGTGGAATAAAGAACTTTAGGACTGCTATACATATGTAACATGCTCATTTGCATTACCCAAGTGAGCTAGTCAGCAGAGCGGTGGCTCACTGGAAAGAGTGGCAGAGCCAGGCTACAGGGTAACACCGTTGCAAAAGGGCATCTTTGTAAGTCGTGAAAAAGAACAACACGACTTCCATTTAAGCCTTTCATAGGTACTCCCTCATCTGGCCCCATCATTGACCTAAGAACATGGGACTTCCTTTGCGTAGGTCCCCCCCTCATTTGGCCCCATTATTGGTTTAAGTACATGGATGGGATCCATAGCAGTCATTCAAATGAGAGAATAACACTAGGAGTTCTCCAAGGCACATGGCCTTCTGTAGACCTTTGGCTTCCCTTTCCACTTCTGGATGGATCCAATATCCGCCAAAGAAAATTTTCTATTCATTTAATCCAAGTGGTAAAGTGTACATTTCAACAAGACTCTTTTTTTTTGCCTTATGGGCAAAACCCAGGTCAATGGACAACACCATCAGAGTTCCCAAAAGATTGGTCCTTACTGTTCTTCTGCCATATGCTTTCCTTCACACCCTTGGTGTAGAATAAATGTTAAGAAAGCTAATGTATATTTGGGAGGAGGGGGCACAGGCCCTTCCACACAAGTGCAAACACCTGTAAAATGGCTGGCTGCCAATAAAGGGATCTGGCAGGAAAAAAAACCCTATCAGCAGAAGAAACTCATCAGAAATAATATCGACCCTACACGATGAGAGGAACTGAGGGTCAAATACTACTTTGTGTGGGAAATCTAGCACATTAGACATGAAACAGCCCATGGTCAAGATCCACATTTATACAATATTCCAAGAAAAAAATTAAAATCAACTGAATTGAAACTTGTTATAAAATGAATGTGACTCTCCAGACCAATGATGTCATTTTATTGGAAAGCACCTATCATTTAAACACAATAAATAGAAAAAGATTTATAGAGTCTAATGATGGTGTGTTATGGTAAAAGGCAATTAATTGAGATAAGACACACAGCTGTTAGAAAATAATGGCTGAGTTTTTCTCTTTTCATCACCACAAAAAGTGAACAGTCAAGAAAATCCATAAACCTATCCCTCGTGGCACGCCAATATTTTACAGATTTTCTCCCCTTGCCCTCCTGCATGTGTGAATGACAGGCGGTGATCAGCACCATGCCACACTCCCCCAAGAGAGCCTTTCTTCCTACTTCTAAGACCCAGAAGCAATTGGTTTTAAGCAATGAGACAAATGAATCCCAGGTATTCAAAGTACGATGGTCACCAAACACCCAGTTGCATGTTTGGGGTACAAAATGTTGATGAGCCCCCGGATGCTTCTTTCTGACATAAGAAGGAATGCTTTTGCCCTAAACAGGCTACTTCCTGTGCAGACAGACAAGGGACAGGGGACACAGGAAAGAGTCTGCTTTGGAGCAGGAAAAAGCAGCTGTATTTTAGGCCTCTGCAACTGGCCGTGCCCACTTCTCTCTCTGGTCCCCTACAACACCTGACACGACACGCCCAGCCCGCTATTTATATTCCCCACTGCTAGTCACCTGCCTTACCTCCTTAAACATGAGGCAAGGCTGGAGAACTGGCAGCAGAGAACCACTTGGGGCTTCTCCCAAATTATGGCTGAACACATAGGTCTGGCACCAGGCTACCACCCTTGAAGGTTATGGCCTGGTCCTGACCCCCGAGCTTTACCTCCTGGAGACTCTAAGCCAGGAGGCTGGGGCGGAGGCAAGGTGGTTCTGATGAGCAGCTCACCGGAGAACCACCAGAATATGGCAGTCATTGCGAGGACTTGATGGTCAGGGAGACCTTCATTCCAGTCCCCTGCCTGGTCCCCAACTAGCTGTGTGGCTTGTGCAAGTTAGAAAATCGTGCTGGGCCCAACAACACCATCCATACAAAGAAGACAGTACCCCATGGGGTTATTGTGAGTACGAAATGGGAAAATCAGTGTCAAGGCCTACGTCGAGTCCTTTATGTATGTGTCCAGCACAAAGGAACAGTTCAATAAATGTTAGCTGCATTATCATCACCATCATACGCCAGGCACCAATTCCTTCCAGCAATACTACCTCTACACTGTTGATTTACACAAGAACGGCCAGCAGTAGTTTTGTGGACTGAATACGTCTGGGATGTTAATCAAATTTGAGGGGGAAAACTCTGTCTTTTCCAACAGCGCCAAAACCCAGGTGAACTGAACATGCCACTTACATTGCTTCTCAAACCTCAATGTGCATGCCAAAGCCCCGGGGATCTGCTTAAAATGCAGATACTGAGTCAGTAGGTCCGGGGTGAGGCCCGAGACTCTCCGTTTCTAACATGCTCCCACGTGATGCCAAAGTTGCTGGCTTGCAGCCTTTGAGTAGCAAGAATCTACGATATGTATGACAAATACAAATTCCCACCCCATCGCAGACCAATGGAATCCAAATCTTCATGGGAGAGGCCTAGGAAGCTGTATGTTTTAACAAATACCTGTGAGAATATTATCAGGAATCTGAGAAACACTGGTCTTATGGTTAAGGTCAAGAGTTGGCAAATTTTTTCTGTAAATGGCCAGTTAGTAAATATTTCAGTCTTTGTGGGCCAAATGGTTTCTGCTGCAACTGCTCAAGAGAGCTATGGTAGCAGGAAAGCAGCCATAGACGATGTGTAAATGAATGAGCACCACTGTGTCCCAATAAAACTTTACTTCTAAAATGAGCAGTGGGCCAGATTTGGCTGGTAGACCATAATTTGCTGACTTCTGTTACAGATCACCTGCTTCAACATATATTGGCAGGAAGTAGCAGTAACAATTTTGAAAACAATTTGGGACAATTTGACTGCAGGTTCTCCAAAATGCTCTCATGGGAAAGAAAGATTTGAGGTAACTAGTTTGCTCAAGTGCTTCAAATCAAAAGAAATCATCTGATTTTCAAAAAATAAAATAAAAAAGTTGAAAGGAGGAAAAACTATTCAGAGTAATGGGAGCTAGAGCTTACTGCTTAAATTTCTGGCTCAATAGGCCCTAATTACGAATATGAAAATACACAAAAGTTAAAGGCTTGTGTAACTGGAACAGTTCTGAAACCAAGCCTCTAGAATTTTAGCAAGTAAACCAAGAGCACCAATATTTATTCATCAACACAGAATTTAGCTTAAAAAAAAAATTAGAAAGAAAAATGAAACATCAGGCATGTCCACGTTTCAGAGTTCCTTGCCTCATGAAAATAGCGGGGCTGGTAAACACAAATATTATTGTTATATAGTCAAATACATGGCAATACGTCAAGAGGCCACAAATCAAAAACAGAGACTGTGTATCAAGCAAAATTGTCTGAAAGTACATTAGCCAAGCAAAAACCTTCAGGGTTATTTGAAGGCAGCTGCCAACTGTGAAGTGTAGAAAATGCAAGCCACTGGAATCCATGGGGATGCGTCAATGAACGAGAAAGAGAACGAAGGAGGGAACACTGAGTGGACAGAAGGCAGGTTAGACCTCAGAGAGAAAGGGGCCCAATTTGGGTCACCTGATTCTGAGAACAATATAATAGCCTCAAAGAGAGAAGAGGCTGAACCACCATAATCTTTCCAGAGTTTAAAGAAACCTCTTTCACCAAATGCTTAAGGAAGCCTTGGGACAAATATTTAGAAGAGCTATGAATCTGAGAAATGCTCAAGTTATAAAACATCTACTAATGGTGGGTGAACTGAAAGCAAAAAGCTGGGAAGGATCAGAAAAAAGGAGTATTTCTGACACGGACTACAGAGGACAGCTGAAATAGAATAAAGACCATATGATGTGTTCAATGAGGAAACGCAAGATTTACAGGGCAGGAAGGAAAGTGAGGATACTTTTCAAGGAGAGAAAGGCTTGTTTTGCATTTGCCTGTGTGCAAATCCTGCATGGGGTCTACTTTTGTTCTTTATGTGCTGTTTCAGACAGTAAATGATTTATATTTTGCAAATCCTACCACCTCCTCCCTTCATGAAAGGCCTAATAAATATCTGCATCCACCCTAATAGAGGAAACTCTGGCATTTTCCTTTAAATGTGCTGATTTGCACACAGTAGGTTAAGTCAATACACGTTTCGTTGAATTAAATTGAAATTAAATTTAAAATTTCTTCTAGGAACTCTGATTTTAATTTATCATAATTAAGCATTCACTTCTAAGCTGAATGGAAACAGTTTAAGTGCTGTTTTATAAACCAAAAGAGAGACTTGAATTTGGATCTTGGATATGCCACTGACCAGTCTGTGACCCTAGGTTAGTTATTTAATCTCTATGACTCAATTTCCTCCTCTGCAAAATGGGTATAATGATCCCTACTGTTTCCCAGTGATCATGTGGATAAAATGAGACATCACTCCAAAGGCAAGAGTTGAGCCAGTGCTTGGCACAGAGAAAGAACTGATTAAATGTGAGTTCCCTTCCCTTTCCCCAGTGCACCATAAGATAATGTGATATTTAGAATTTTAATTCAGGCAATTACTTAAGTAGTAATTGCTATTTGTATTTACATAGCTGCTTTGATCCAAGAAGCTCAAAGGGCTTTACTAAATTTAGCATTTTAATAAATGTTTCATTTGCATTCCGTTGATTTTGTTTACCCACACCAAAACTTGGAATTTCCTAAAGCTAGATAGTCAGGCAAGTTAAGGAAACGAGATAACATCTCCATGTTGACAGGTATCCCAGGTCTGAGTTTTGTCTATTTACCTAAGAAGTCATGCCTCTCTGGTCCTGTGGAATAAAATGACAGTGAGAGGCAAGAAGGTGCCTGCTTCCTCTTGCAGCCCCCTTGAGCTTCTGCCTGCTGAACTTCATCCCCACACGCTGCTCTCAGGAACTGACAATGGAGGTATGTTTACTGCACCAGTGAACTTCTATATAATCAGCACGATAAACATTATTAAATTGTGGGAAGAAAATCAGAGCACGAAGCACGGTGCCAGTCCTGAATTCTAATGATGCTGAATGTCCGGGAGTGTGCAGGGACAGGGTCTTAACAAGCCTTGATTTGAGCCTTCGTATCCGCCTCACAGATCACATGGGCTGCTCCTCCTGTGACGGTGCTGAATATCGATAAATGTCTCTACCCTGCGCAACAGGGAAGTGGGTTTCTATTGGCAATCTTTACCAAAGTGTGTTTTTTCCCTTCTCTACACTCAAGGGTTTACCCTGAATAATTTAATTATAATTTTCCTTGTGTAAGACAAATTAAAGAGGAGAGTAGGAGTGTCATGCCAAGCACATTATTTATCTCCTTAACAGATTGCAGCTCACCAAACCCCAGAGCTGCTGCTGCAGCGGCTGCTCACAGGAGTCCGAAAAATGCACAGGGGCACCAGTGGAGGAGGGGTTTTCCAAAAGGCAGCCCAGTTGAGATTATTAGACATCTTGGTACTTTAAAGATAAACAAAAACTCTCAAGACATTGCCTTCTTTCCAACAAATTTTCACACAGAGCACTCCCAAATCCTTTCAAAAAGAATTCTTCAGCTGTTAACCTAAGACTGAGTTTGAGGGGCTACATTATTATTCAGTGTGGCAGGGTCTCCTGCTTGTTCATATACTGCTCCAGTAGAATGGAGGGGGAAAGAATATTACACAGAAATCAAGGGAGAGCTTGGAAAGATGGACATTTCACAAACGCACTGGTGAGTAGGGGATGAAACTTCTCCAAGGGACTCCTGGGACAAACGACACATAGAGTGAGAACATATTTTTAGAGTTTTTTTTTTTTTTTTTTTTTTACCATTTTCCACTATTTAAACAAGGTATCACACATGTGATTTAAAAATAAACTGTAATAAGGTAAAACTACATAATACTTATAAGTATCTATATATGCAAAGCTGGCTAACTAATAACTGAATTTTTAGTGATCACTTCTGTATGTTTATAACTTGTGAATTATTTTTAACCTAAGGTGCTCATTTGTCTTGTTCACTACATTCAGTTAAAATGTGCTGATGAGTTTTCTTCTAATAAAGCCACAACTAGGAACCTACCAGATAATATAAACTGAGAGATCAAAGAGATTAACTAGTGGCATATAATTTCACAGTTGTTTCTTCTTTGCATGTACAATTGGAAAATACGGCCTGTTTTTAAATCCAGATTAAGGCTCAGTGGAATCTCAGTTCTTTTCTGATCCATATTCTGATCCCAGCATGTAGTATAACGAAGATGAAGCCCAACTTTTGTGCAGACAAATAAGGACCGTTAAAATAAAATCAAACAAACTTATTCTCCTGGAATTCGACTGTCTCTTAGGTCCATTTACTTTCAAATGCACCTTAAGACATGAAAAGGGCTATTCTTCTCCCACTTGCCTCACTGCTAATCTATCACCTGAATGCAGATACATAACCTTTTAGAATGAAACTGAGCACAGTACATCTAAACAAGAAGAGTTTTCTGTGTCACAGGAAATCTGTGCAGGCTCCACAACGGCCGACAAGATTGCAACAAATACCTTAAGTGCATCAGTCGGCATTTTTCAGCATACGGCCTCCTGCTCTGCCTATGGATAAAGATGTAATTCAATCACTCCACAGTAAATGGATGGCATCAACCTTAGGACACCAACAGCCAAGTGCAGCAAAGGACGACAGCCTAGAACCTTTTCTTTAAAGCTATCTAAGGGTTACTATTTTTTTTTTTTTAATTACAAAGACATCATAAGAGATTATAAAGCAAGAGCTAAGAGTGGCTTCCAGACATGCACATCCATGCTCACAGGAAACAACAGAAGCACACTAGGTCCAAGGGGTCCAAACTGATTCCTGCTGTCCACCATTCTATTCTTCAAACTCTTCTAAACCAGTCAATTTAAAGCATCTTTTGGCTCTTCTATGTCTGCCACAGAAACTCCAAACTGATCTTAAAAGGATAGTTACAAGTTTTGTTTAAAACATATATAATCCTTATCTCTGGGAACCTCTCACAGTTTTTATGCTTGAACATGATACACACAGACACAGCCACACACACACACACACACACAAATATTCAGATAATTTTTTCTGTGATTACTAAGCTCTAAATAGATAAAATGCTGCGGTATAAAGACACATCTAATTAAACCAGTGGGCTTCTTAATGTTCAATATTTGAAGAAATATATGAAATTATATTTGTAATTGCTTAAGTAAAAAATATAATTTAAAAAAATCCACTCAGTCACTTTTATTAAAAAACAAAATATAGAATTTGTTTTTCCTGATAGAAATGACATTTACTATCACATATTACTTTTAAGGTCTCTTTTCTTCATGTGTGGAAGTTCTGTATAGGAAATATATACAAAACTGTTTAAAAACAGTAAACTGAAAAACAACTTTTTAACTTTAGGAGCATTATATATATATTCTACTTTTGAAAAGGATTCCACAGTAGTATTGACGCTCTGGGTGCTAAGATACGATAACATGGATTAACAGCTTCATTTTCGTAGAACGGTGTGCTCTCATGATGTAGTCTGGGTCTCTAACCCTCAGCTTTCCACTAACATCCAAGTGAAGCTCAGGGCAATATAAAAATATAAAGTCTTAACTTCTAAATAGGAATATGGCAATTAAGACAATGCTATAACATGTCCCCCATGATCAAGAGTAAGTGTACTGTGCGTGTTTGTGTGTGTATACACATGGACCCCTTCCATCTCTCCACCCTTCAAACAAACCTTCACTAAGCGTTTACTGTAAAAAAGACCATATACTTCAGGACACAATGATGACAAAGATGGGCCTGCCTTCAAGGAGGCCAGTGCAGTGTAGTGTAAGTTCTACCTTTTCTCAAACTGTGATTCCAAATTGCCCACAGCAGATACTGCCATTCCCTTAGAAGACGTTTAGAGCCAAGGAAATCAGCTTGTATGGAGTGAGAAGTTGGCAGAAGAATAATCTTGGAAGCCTTGACACGCCACCCATCCAATGAGAAGCTAAAAGACTCTGCCTGGGTTCCTAAGCTTAGGTTAGATCTACATAAGTGCTAATTCCATGTTGAAAAGGTGAAAATAATTAGATGCTTCACACTCAAACCATATTGAATACATTCTTAAGTAATTATATGCCCATTCAAGTCACATGGATCCAATTAGGGATCACTGAGATACAGCGAGGCGAGGCCACCCACCCCTCCAGGTTAAAGATGGTTTTGGACACATGTCAGTGGCTCGTTCCTACCTTTCCCTTTTGGGAGTGTGGACTGAGAGCTGTCCGTTGGTAGAGGCATGTGGGTTCATTATTAAGGAGGTCTTGGAAGGTGCAGAGGAAGAGACACATGTTGTGGTCAGGTCCAAACTGCTATGATTGTTGCCTGTGGTTTCTTCTGCAGTATGAGCACTTGTCACTTCTTTCCAGAGCTGCTGCAGTTCTGTTGGAATCATGCCTGAAACAAACAAATTGGATAATTAAATCAATTAACAGTTAATTCCATCCTCTTCAAACAGTAATTAAATCAAAGAGTCAGTAAACAAAGCCTAGTGTTAGGGGGGTTTTTGTGTGCGCAGTTTCTTTTTCCCCCTCCCAACTCAGGCAAAGGCAGTAGTAACAACCCTGTCCTCCTTGAGTAAGCCGAGCTGAAGTGCCCTCATCACACATAAAAGACACCCGTGAAAAGGATTCAAAAGACAGCTACTTTGCAAAGACAGTATTGCCTCCATCCAAACTGTTGTTTCTAGATTTTTGAAGAAAAGCGGATAGATGTTATCGTATTTTTGGACACACAGAAGGGCTCAAAATACATTGGTTCAACTATACTATTATGACAACATGAACCACAAAATGAATAATTTTTGTGCTTAAGTCTTAAATGATGACAAATAGCTTTGTTATTAAATACAGTTTTTATTAATCACTTTTAGACATAAATTATGAATTCATATCGTCTTCCTGAAATGCTTTTCAACTTTTAACAGTCAAATTGATTATACTATGATTATTTCATTAACACACCTATCTTCCTCATTAATTTTGGTTTCTAGTACCACATGCTTAATTGATGGATGTGTCTACTGAAAAACTGTATAACTTTTTATACAAGTAACACTATTATTACTGTCATTTCTTAGATCAATGCTAATGAACCATTGCAGAATAAAGTGAAAACGTAAAATAAACTTGGGAGTAATAAAGTTCTCTTGTTTTTTAAGGGAGTCAAAATGGACACAGGTCTCAAGGAGTAAGTGTCAACCTGTATTTTCCCCCACAAAGAGTTACAATCAGTGTGTCAATCTCACTATTGTGGGCCTTGTAGCCTTTATTCTGGCAGCATGCCTCTACAGCCCAGGATCTCCAAATCCTACGTTCAGTGCACATTCTAGCGCATGCACGCAGAGAAGAAAAATATTCTAAATAGCAACTAACAACAACAAACACCACCAGCTACTTCTTTTGAAAAGCCACCTAAAGGAAATCACGAACCCTGCATACCATAAGGCAATTCCGCATTAGAACTGGACGTCTGGATCGCAGTTCATTGTTTCAATCAACTGTAACATAGCTATCCTAGAAAGCCTGCCATTTTCTGACTCTATAGCAGCAATCGAAACAGGCATGTTTCTTACCACACCTAAGGTATTGAATTAAAAAAGAAGGCTGTGTGCATTATATTCATTTGAAACACATAATAAAAAATGCCAAGGTCTAAATTTAATTTATTTTTGTCATTTAGAATACAATGGATAGATAATCATCTCAACGTGATCAGCCAAACATCTTTACTTTGCTAAACTGTTAAAGATTTTAATTATGCCAGCATTGGAGAGCACTGGTCTAATGAGGCGATGGACTCCAGAGAATCCGAGTGGTTAAGAACTGTGAAATGAGTCTGATAGGATTTTTTTATATTCACCGTGGATCGTTTGCATATCAAAGAGGACTAAATTATTGCACAGCAGACCAATAACCTTCCCCGCCTTTCTGAGAGGAGCGTTAACAAAAACAGTTGGTCTCTCCTAACGGTTCTCCACAAAAATGTTCAAATGCTCAAGTATTTGCAATTAATATATATTATAAAGGAGGCTTCAAATGATACATTAAGCGGTCAGATATTCTTAGAAAGCATCCTCGACAGCCAAGTCGGTTTTCTTCTTCCTTCATAAAAATCATATGCCAATTATATTTTGATGGATTTTGTCCCAAATGAGCATTTAGTTATTAGGCATATTCAATTATTACTTGCCCCCTGAAATTAAACCTCGAAGGCAAATTAAACAAAGGGAAAGGTCACTAGACAATCCCATGTCCGGTTTTGCTGCATCTCAGCTATTATTTTCAAACACCTCGTGAAGTGACATGTGGGATGTGTTTGTAGCTAACAGGCCTGCCACTGCTGTCTGCACACCAACAATTACCTGTGAATATGGCTGACCCTCGGACCGCTGTTTACTCAATTGAAACAATAGTGAATAGGCTTGTCTGTTGATGATAGCATATTGATATAAAGCCACACAAGTCAACACCTATTTTTATTTTCTAGGGAGTAAATACACATGAAAAGAACAAGCTGCCTATTTTTCAACTCAAACTAATTGATTTCTGGGTCAGTTGCATGGGAGGTGGGAAGATGGAAGAACACGGTTTCTAACAACTGTGTTAACACTTTCCCTCTGAGAAAAGCAGAACTTTGAAGCTGTTTTAAAAGTAGGCTGTTTATCCAGCAAATAAAGACAAAGACAAATGTCTTTTTACCCTTGTTACCCCTACAGAGTACGCTAACGTCACTCTACCCTCCTTTTATGCCAATAGGCTAGCAAATCAGTTTCATCATCCATAGGGAGAAATGGTAAATAAAATAGTAACTCATTGACAGACAATAGGCGTACTTCTGGGTCAAACTTCAATGTGATAATTACATTTAAGAACATTCTCATCAGACTTACAGTGAGGCAGTCAAATCGGTCTCCTGCATCAATCCTACACCTTGTTAGTGATGTTCAACTGTTATTTCAATGAATACTATCTACTGAAGGATGCTGCTATTTGACAGCCAAGATCTCATGATAGAAATCAGACAGATAAAAGGAAAGCTAGTCCCTCATCAGACTACATGGATATTAAATTTCCAGGAAGCATGCATTTCTTCCAAAATGGTAGATAGGACTAAAGGTACTAAATTAACGAATCCATAAACAGGTACATACTCAGGCAGGTAATTTTCTCCTATCTATAGTTTACATTTAAAAAATTAAGAGATCAGAATGATATTGAAAGTATGTTTCTATATGGAATTTCTGGTACTGGGGAGCATCGGGTGTTTAAGGAGACCAGGGTGAAAAACAGATCTACTAATTATGTAAATCAGAGAGAAGGACCTACAAGAACCTTAAAAACAACAAAAATATCCTGCCATTTCATAACATAACACCTTCAGGAAGAAAAGGCCTTCAAAGTATTAGTCTCTACCCATTCCCATTCTTTGCTATTTACGTACATGTTCAAGGTGACTTGACCTAGGCCGTGAGCAAGTATATAAGAGAATCTTGAGGACTGTACCACCAAGCGGGCATTACTAGCATTTTTAACACACAAGCCCTGTGCCTTGCTACATTTCTTTTTCCAGGACAACCGGCCCCTTCATTATAAAAGAAAATGCAGACATAGGTTTAAAAAATGTATGTTGTGGGGACAGTTGACAGATTACTGTTCGTGGAACTCAATTTCACAACCCCAGGTATCACTGGCTCAAAGACAAACAGAGTTGATCAACCTTTTTCTGTCCTTGTACATCCATACCCAGGTGACCATGTTCAAGCAAGCAGAAAGTTGATTTAAACCTCATAATGACATCAGTTTTAAGCCATCATCTCTCTGATAAAAAAAAAATTGTGTTGTAGTCCAACATGACTGAATTCTCAAGCCATTTTGGGCAAGCGGGTAGGGGAGACAAAACCAACCTCCTGATTCCACAAAAGATAGCAACGACACTTCACTGCAAGAACTTGACTCTGGAAATATTTATATTTATGCTTACGCATCTTGGGCACCCATAAAGGCACCCCTTAGATTTTAAATACACTACTTCCTAATGTTGCAGAGGCTAATAGTTATAGCAGACTGCTAAGCATATCAATCAATGCCACGACTACTGAATCACCTACCGGTGTCTCTGATATGTTACTGCAGAGATTACACTTCATGCATCACCACATTCATTTCTTTCACATTACACATGAGCTTGTCTTGTCACTGCCCAATTGCCCTCTTTTGGACAGCTTAACTGATGTACTATAACAATGAACCTTAGTGAGCAAACTTAATAGTATAGGAGCGGTGGGAAAAGATGCGAGAGGTTGAAGCCTCAGTCCAGTGGGTATGTCAGAACAGCCTGCAATGTTTCCAGCAATAAACCTGAAGGTGTAATTAATGCACGTTATAACATTTTGCAAGCACAAAAACGCATCAGCCGATGTGTCCTTTCTTCTCCCCCTGTACTGCTCAGTTACCAAATCTTCTATTCTGACAGCAATGGAGATGCTGATTATGTATCAAGCGGTTGAGCAGTAATGGCAGAAAGGGGAGGAGGGGCAAGAGGGAAGTTAGAGGAAAAAGCCTTGGTCTCAACATTAAACATAAACAAAAATGAAAAAAACCCAGAAAGGACAGAAATTGGGTGTGGTTGACTCAAGAGAAAAGATTCAAATGCAGACATGCCTCACTGGCTCCACTTGACACCAAAAGTTACTGAGCAAATGGCCATGCCTTATGCAGCATGAAGGGTGAAGGAGGTTCCCCATTATCAACCCTCTTCAGAAGGCAACTGAACCCAAGACACCAAGGCCTTAGCTACCAGCCTTTAACGCACATGTATACAGACGTCCAAACCTACGTCCGAAAGGACTGCGGCCCTTGAGGAGACTCCTGAAATCTGCTGTACCGTGTACGGGATGGGGAATTGTATTTCAAAACACAGCAGACACGTTCTTCTGTCCTTCCTTCTGGTTGTGAATAATCCATTTGCACTCACTTTGCACATGTGAAAGTCAGAGTTCTTTAAACCAAGAGGATGTCCTAAAAACAGCTAGACTACTCATTTGTTTCTGATGGTCAACACCCACTGGAATAACACGTCAGTCAATGGCTTTTCAAAAGAAATTTTTAAAGCCGTGAAATCTTGTTACTTTTCAAGGAACCCCCATTTTTGAAGAAGAGCTAGAGACGGAAATGCTACCTGTTCTGATGAGTGTAGAACTAACCTGCTCAAAAATCGACAGACAAAAACAAAAAAAAAGAAGGAAAAAAGGGAGAAAATGCAACAAAAAACAACTTTGGTTTTTATAACAGAAAGATTAATCTTAATCGTTTACAGAAAAATAAACCGGAATCTATCCCCAGATATTACAAAGTGGCATTTATAAAACATTATTAAGATTTAAGACAGAACAAGTTACATGATCTAAAATACAGCTTCAAATGACAAATAAAAGCCTTCAAGAAATTCATTTGTGATTCCAAACAGGAAACACTAGAAGATCTGATTAAAATGCTCAATAAGGCAAAGTGGTATTTCTTTCTCTTATTCTAAGAATGTGTAACAGTGGGATGATGCCTCCACCAAGCCTTCAGACCACCCCATGCCTTCATTTTGGCATCAACGAGCACTTCAACTTCTACAAAGGCCCATCATTACTACCCCATTCAGCTTTGTTTCTAAGTTTGTATACGCATGTGTTAGATGGACAATTTCCTTAAGGATGAGCTGGAATACACCACAAGACACCCCACCACCTCTGCCCCCAAGTCTTAGCAGAGTGATGCCTTCTGTATAATCAACACTTACCTTGAGCAAGGGGTTGGAGGGGAAGGGCAGGCTGCCCCGGCTGAATTGTTAGAAGGCCTTGGCGCTGCAAAGACAGGAGGTGCTGCTGCTGTAACTGCTGCATCTGTAAAAGCTGCTGTTGAAAAGCCAACTGCTGGGTAGCCACCTGCTGTTGCTGTAAGAAATCAGGAAGAAAAAAAATGAGATGGCCACTTCCCAAGGAAGGTTAAAAGTATGGACGTTTCAAAACACACTGGCATCGTCCAACACTAGGAACGGTCAACTCGAGTTTAGCGGAGGCCTCAGTGTGAAGACTGGCTTAAAAAGGATAGAACACACCACCTCTGAAGAGAAGTGAGGGGTGGACGTGTGTTAACCTTTCTGCTGCCTGCTCCCTTAGAAAAATAATTTGTCAATCAAGTCAGCTTTTCCTACCATTTGAAAGGCCTGAGTTGTTATGAAGATGCGAACCTCCAGACTTGGAAAACTGTAATTATTCCCAGTAGAAAGAAGACTGCTCCATTCTAGTCTGGAGGGATTTGAACCCTGAACCTTTGAGATGTGAAAGAACAAGTTGCCTTCCCCCCCGCCCCCGCACTGGGAGAAGCTTTTAACTACTCTGTTTATCACTTCTGACATAAATAAATGAGAAAAAATCAGACCTTTGAAGAAGAAAAACTTCATCTAATATTGTTAATTAGCCATGACAAACGATGAAATAACATTGTAAATCTTTCATAGAAACAGCCACTAGATTTTAATTACACACATTCATAATTTAGCAAACAACATCATACTCGACTGTGAGTGTTGAATGTGAAGGACACTTGAAGCTTCAGATGCCTGAACTTGGCTTTACTTTCAGAAACCCCCAGGTCTGCCTGTTTGTCTCGCTTTCCCACCCACTTTGTTCTTGAAAAGAAGGGGCTTTACGATATGATAAATATCTTTTTGTTGATTGGACAATGACAGGAGGAAAACTTTTGTTGTGTAAAACATCAATACATCATTCCTGTGTTTAGCAGGCCTTGCTCCAGCCAAAAAAATTAATGTAGATTTCCTCGGTAATTATCTGAGTGATAGAAAGATAATACAGCACAGTAGTACAATAAATAGAAGGAAATTATCTAATATCCTTAATCTGCTAGGAATCAAATCGAGGTGGAGGTCTTAGCCACATTATGGCTAACAATTATGAAAGGAAAATTAACCCTTCTTTGGAAAGGGTTCTTTCTAGCCAAAAAAAAGAAGATTCTTTAAGAAAAAAACAAGATCCGTTTTCCTAATTCTGAGTATTATTCAAAACATCAGAGAGACTTTCGCAACTAAAAGGACTACCCAACCCTTCCAGAGCTTTTAATAACTATACTTTACAAACAACTGCATTCACTTAACCTAACACCTGACCTTGATCTGATACAGCCATAAAATGGTACATATATAAAGACCTTCTGATGCAAAGTTCAAAGGAAGAGAAAAATGGTGGTTTCCTTTCAGTCTCCATGTAGTTTATTTTACAGTAAAAACCATCATTCTCATATTAGCAACCAATTTCAGACTTACTACCATGCCACTGAGAAAGTTAATTGAGTTTCACTCCGAAAAACAAATTCTATACCACTAACAACAAAAATTTAAATAAATTTAAATGAAAAGCCAGTGTTTTCATTTTAAGAACAGCATGCATAAAATGATCCAATTGTTTTCACCCCTTCCCAAGTTATCACATTAATGTAAAACCCAATGATAGTCATATTCATGTCAAAATGATTTTTTCCCTTCTTCAACAGATATTAATCCGCGACATTTAAAAAAAAAGGAGAGGGAAGAGAAAAAACAACATGGATACAATAAAAGACTGGGGAATTAGCTCTTCTTGGAGGAGAAAATAATGGGGAGTTTGGGGAGGGTGTTTCCTGTCTTACTGTAAATGAAATGTTTAAAAAATTTGTATTTAGATAAAATGACTGATGGCTTTTCTGTTGTCTCTGTGGCCATCCCTAGGAACAGCTCATGAAAGCTGTCCACGTTTGAAAAGCCAGGATATAACAGTATACAAGGCCCATTGTCCAAAGAAAGAATTTAAAAGCAACACTGGTTGCCAAACGGTGCTCCCCACCCAGTTACCAAACACAGGATACGAGCTCGTTTGTTTACTTCTCACAATTGAATGCATACAAAAAAGGTCTCCGTGCAGTCCCCTCAACAGGTCAGTAGTCAGTGTTAAAATGCTAAAATGCCCTGATAAACCTCGAATTTCGGATCCCCTCCCTAGAGCTGCAGTCAAAGGTCTGTTTTCCTTTCTCCAGCTCCTCCCTACTGCCTAACATAAACTGTCATAACTGCCCGGGACAAACGGCACTTTTAAAACAATCAACTTAGCCTACCTCACCCACACAGGATGAGATCTTTTTTTTGTAGCTTGACTTAAAATTAATTCTGCCTTCTATTTTCCACACCCGTGCTGTCAAATATTAACGAGCAATCACTTAGATAGCTGTATGGGGCTACAGAAGATCTACCTCCTAAGGAAGGTCTTAGGTCCAACGCAACGTGGAGCCTAACTTTCTCAAGGAAACATCTCGAGGCAACTTTAGAAAAAAGAGAGTCAAGGTACATTGTTCTGGCTAAGTATCTAGGGTCTTGCTGCAGAGGTAATCAAAAAAGGGAAAAAGAGGGGGGAGCTGACGATTCAAAATTACGAGCCACTAATGACTGGGGATTCAGTAAATTAATATACTTGTTCCATCTGTCAACATCCAAGTTCAAACCTTGTTAAAATCATAACCACCAGTCCACATCATGAAATTGCTACCATGTGACTCTATTTCATTGTAGCACAAAAGGACTACCACCTGCATGATAATTTCAGGCGCCTACCCCCTTACCTCAGGAAAATAAGGATCTCTTAATCACTGTTACAACAGCTCTGGCCACACGCACTGGCACCATGAACATATACTGGAATCTAAGGAGACCTGTCGGCAGGTCTGCCTACCCCTCAGCACGTTAAGGCAACATATCTCCTGTATCACTTTTGCCTTCGAAATAGATAACAAAGCTTGACCACAGCAAACCTAGTGTCCCGGAGATGCTCAAATGCTCCCACAGTGTCTCACCTTCTCCTCGTGCAGACACAAAGTATTCCCTTTTCTCCCTGCTCCCTTCCTAAACTCAGACACTGCCATCATCTTTGTGTGCCGAGACACCTCCCTCTCTGACAGCAGCAATTTGGGAGAGTTAACTTTTATCCTTCCTTCTGCTGTGTAACTTTTCCCTTCACATTTCTTTATCTGCCCTCTGAGCTCATCTGAACTTTCATGTTCTCCCAGCATGCAGACGTGCATTCCAAACTATGTCTAACAGACCAAATAAGAGGTTAATAAGAAGTGGCAACAGAAAGGAAAAACACAATCCCTGGTAACTGATAAGAATGACAGTGGCAGCCCTTTTTTGTTTGTCTTCAAATATAGAGTTAAAGATCTTTAAAAAACTAAATTTTGATGCCTTTGAAAAGAAAGAAGCACAAAATAACAACAGGGGGTTATTGCCTGCGAGCCACAGGGGAGAAACTCCATAATTCTTATTCTCCCTTTTGAAGGCTGTTAGAAATCTGATTCAAAAAAGCAACAGCAGAAGGGGAAACCTCTTGAGGCTGTAACCATTTCCTGTGATCATGCATAATGTGCTTCAAAAGTGGGTTTTTACCAATTCTGTTGATCAATTGCACCTCCTTCATATCCCTTCTTTTTTCTGCTGTGTTTACATCTGATGTGACTCAATGACAAGCACTGTCTGAGACTGTGAAACAGGCCTGTCATGTTGATTTATGGGCGCATCAAACCACAACTTGTCCAAACTGAAGCTCGCAGTTCATTAATTAGAGAGTTGTGACTTTGAAGTCAGCTTTCAGACTGTGGTTTTTAACATTTGGCTTAATTTATATGCTCTTGAATGTGGATCTCTAAGGAAAAAACTGAAATTCCCTTCTTGTCTTTGAACTTCTTTTGACCGCACAATAATCATTTCTTTGTCCAGAGTGATGCCTGCAATCCCAGAGTCATTAACGCGCATTGAACTGCCACTGATGAGTAAGCCCTACTGAATTAGAAAAACAGCCAGCAAAACAAAGCTGAGAGCCTTCTGCACAGTGATATCTCACAATTACATGCCTTCCCTCCCTGTGCCATTTCCATTTTAATTACTGTTAGTCCTTTAGATTTACATTTTAGACACTTTTTAATCTGTTCCCTTTTTTATTATAGCAGCACCGGGTAGCGCGCCACTGTACTTAAGGTTGTGTCAGCATTTTCATTAAAACACCTCCTCCCCTTCACCCTAAAACTGCCTCTGCTCTGCAGGGGTTTATATCCAGGCTGCTAAACAGGACTCCAGGGTGAAAACTTGGCAGAGCATGGAAAATGTACCCAATTTGTGTTGAGGGAGGAGCCGGCAAAGGGAGAATGTCTGGGTCATTCCCATCGTGGAGGATTAGTGCTGCCCAGCATCCACACTCACACGAGGGACAGGGATGTGGAGAGTCACCTGGTACGACTCCTTCCAAACTAAATGGAAGTGGCCGCCTGCTGGGGCCAGCAAAGAAGCCCTTAAATTGAACTGTGAGCTGTTTATCAAATTATACTTTGTGTCATTCGAAGGAGAACTTAAATGAAAAGAATTTCAGTTCACTGTAAAAACATGAGGAGGTACGTTACATGGGATAACTCTGGAATGGGTAGAAAGATGTCACGATAATGCACACATGCCCTTAGATATCCCCTCAATGGACTGAGCCTCACCCGCATGGAAGTGGTAAAGGTGAGAAGGAAACCCCCCTCGGGAAGGCCTTACCATTTATGGAGCCAGTACTGTCACCTGATTGGGTGGTGTGGCATATGCAATAACTAATGCTCTCACAAGGCATTGTGCACATAGAAGCTATTGCGATATGCTATTTTTTGCCAGGAAAACACAAATAACCCAAGCTGGAGTCCTCACTACCTTTAATTCACGCCTACATGCCTTTAGCAATTATGATACGCACAACTTGCAGGAAGAAGTGAAACAGAGATAGGGGTGTTTAATCTTGTTCTAACTTTTTTGTTTGTTTGTCCAACCTCACAAGAGATTATTCTTCCAAAGGAAAAGTCCATCATCACACACCCAAGCTCTCTGAGCTGGGAAAAAAAAACTCAACTCTGCGTCCAAGGAAAACTTTACCGAAAGCACTTCACTTCCCCCAGGTACATCTTGCCCTCAGTTGCACCAGTTTGCGAAAGTCGCCCTGAAGGTTCTGCCCACGATCCCCTTTCCCAGTGCTCACACAGGTACACCTGCAGTGGTGTTATAAAATATGTGGCGGTAAGCAAATGGGGCCCAGAAAAATCTAAGAGAAAACAGGACAATAACTCTCGGTCTGAAAGCTGAGAACCGATAAAGTCAGCTCAGTTGTGCAATCATTTAAAAGATGAATGACAGTTTAATAGCCACTAGATAGTCCTCTGGGATCTGTGGTTTGAAAGTAAAATATGTATTGTCGGTACCTCTTTAGGCTGTTTTCCAGCATGTTGTTGTTGTAAAAGTTGAAGCTGCAACTGTTCCTGTTGTTTTTTATAGAACTCTTGAAGCTGCTGCTACAAAGGAAAGAGAGGACGGTAAGTAACAGAGGGTAGCGCCAATCCACTGTCCCTCTCCGTGCCATACGCAAACTGTGATTTGAAAAATAGCATCCTTTTATCTGTAATGGCCTGACCTTTGGTTTGAAACTTGACAATAAATTTTAGCACACACTGACTATTCTTGGCATTGTTGTTTGAAAAGTCATCTCCAAAATGAACTGATGAAAAACATACCGTTTTCTACATAAACTAATTAAAATACGGCAAGGAATGACCTTTGATTGTACAACAAAGCTAAAATGCCCTTGCTGAGAGAGTCTGGTGAATCTCTATGGCAAAACATGCGCGTGCTTTCCAAAGGGCAGGGTTGGGCAATGTTGAGGATTGTCCAGTGTACGCATCAACAGCGTAGATAGCTTCCTCTGCATCCGGGCCCCACCACCTCACCCCAGCGACTCCTGTCACTATCCAGGACAGGAGTCTAAATCTATCTCATCTATAGAGTCTCATCTCTCCAGGTGAGGTGTCCATGAAGTCTAAATATTAGGTCTCCACGGACAATGGCAGCCAGAAGTTCATTTCAGCATCAGCATACATGAAAGAAGTAGAATCAACGCCGCACTGTACAATTAACCAACTCCAAAATGCTTCTTTATGTTTAAAAGGAAAATTCTGTAAGCTTCTGAGTTGACATGGGGACTTCAAGAGCTGTCACATTTAAACCTGCTCCCAACATGCTCCCCGTTTTGCTTTGATTCACACCATTTAGAAGCCTCTGGGCTTACCAAATAAAAGAGTGTAAAGCCACAGAAGCCTAAAACATCTTATTTCTACCAAGTCCAATTACAGCCCTAATCTCAGTCCATTGGGTACTCTCCAGGTTCAAACCAGAGTCGCTTTGGCAGGGTCCCTCTCTTTCAGGGATGCAAATACAATTGATTATTCTGGGACCAATCTGTGTCCTGTCCCACTCATCCTACTCGGCTTATTCTTCAACGGGAATAGGAGCTGCTCAGGTGAGGAGAGTTTTGAATGGAGTGACGGGCGCTGGGTTGTGTGGGACACTGGAGGAGGAGGAAGGACGATTACCTGTTGAAGCATGAGGGCCTGCTGCTGCTGGAGGAGAACCTGGAGCTGCTGAGGGCTCAGCACTTGTTGCTGGAGGATCTGCTGCATTTGCTGGGGAGTGATAACTTGAGGTGTCATCATAGCCACTGACACGGGAACCTAGAACGTTAATGAAGGATAAATAGGAAGCCAGGAAATCGCACACATGCAGCACTCAGCCTTCCAGGTTCAGCGGCAGACTGTCATCAGCCTGCTTCAAGAATTGACCAATTTCCCATGCACCATGTATTTATCCAGAGGGGATGCAGCAACAAATCCTACTTAATTTATTACGGAGTCTATTTTAAATAAAGAAAAATAAAAGAAAACTTTGTAGCACTGACAGGTGTTCCAGTCAGTCTAGCAAGCATACAAGGAGCAAAGCCTTAATAAATGCTATCTGGAGTTAGGTTAGATCACAATTTCTCATTAAGAATGACTCTTCACTCACAACGAGCTGTAGGAAGTTAACGCAAACTTGAATT
This sequence comes from Ceratotherium simum simum, assembly GCF_057802395.1. Taxonomy (NCBI): domain Eukaryota; kingdom Metazoa; phylum Chordata; class Mammalia; order Perissodactyla; family Rhinocerotidae; genus Ceratotherium; species Ceratotherium simum. Next base: position 69,682,206 of record NC_141904.1, read on the forward strand.
CTGTTTTAGGGAAGAAGGCAAATGGGAACCAGTACCTTTGTGGCTGGAGCTAATATGATCCACTTCCTCTTGTGGACAGTGATTTTGAGAATAATCAATGAATGCTTAGTCTTGTGGATAACTGAACCTTGGACACACCTCCTGAACTTAAACACAGACCCTTCCTATGACGCCTTTTACCCTTCCTTATTCACCCAGCATACAGATGTCTCAATTCTTTCATATTATGTGTGATACCATTAAAAGCTGCTTTCCATGACATTTCAGTGACAAACAGCTACAGTGATGAACTTGATAGCATTTCATATTTGCAACTGTTAACACGTTTCTGCACGGGCATCTTTGCAAGGAACCTGCACACTGCATCTGAAAGGATGATGTCTTGTTCAGATAAAACACTGACATTAAAATGACAGGCTGTCTTGGCCAAGGTTACACAAATTGTATTCAAGCGGATACCTAATGACAATGCTATGAATTCTGCAAGCTTTCTAGAATGTAATTTAGCTATTCAAAATAATCACTGCACTTGTGTTTAATTTGCAGACTACATGAGAACCATTTTGTCAGTCCCCGTAATACAAGAAGACTATTTCGTGAAAAATCACCCCCCTCAAATAAAAAGATAAGGAAAGAAAAAAAAACAATGAAAGAAAAGACAAAACCTGCATGTCTTCTAACAGTAATATTTAAGGATCTTACTTTTCTTTGGTTTCTAATCAAACATGTGACAGCAAGAAGCTAGGAGCAGTAAAGGATATACTTTGTTAAAAAGGATCTGCTGTCATCTCATGTATTACAATAAAAGGTAATAACATGTTTTGCACTTTGCCTGTGTGCCACTTAAAAAAAAAAATCTGGCAGACAATAGCTGATCAGAAGATAAAAGAATTAAAAAATCTTTCAGGGGAGCAGTAAGCAAAAGGGAGAAATGCAGTATTAATTTTATGTAACATAATGTCTTAATATGCAGTTTATCTTGACTTTTTCACATGATTTGTCCTGTCATTTGCATAGCGAGCTCTCATTCCTAATTTCACAGTCATTATGCACTGATGTCCCGATTTCTCAGCACCACTAATTTTGATGAACTAAAAATGGTTCTTGAAGGTCAGATTCATGTACAGTGAACATCCTCCACTGTTGTGGGCACGTTTTGTGTGTGGGGATGTTTATGTGCAAGTTTCACATTGTTTGGAAAACACTAGCTAAGAACATTTGAAAAATTTCATTAACCCAACTCTGGAAGGTCATCAACGAATTTTTCCTATTGCAGTGGCCTCTTAAGTGTAGATGTAGATACACTGTAATTTAAAACAGATGGGCATGTCTGAATATTTTTATATGCAATAAGGGACAGATGTATATGAATGGATAAATTATCCTTTTAAAAAGATACTTCGCAGCATGAAATATCATCAATGATTAGAGCAGTGAACTTGCACTCAATCTAGGGCAAACACCAAAAAGACATTATCAAAATATCTAACCATCTACAAATTAATTCCAATTAGTCTACTTTGTTTTCATATAGAAGAAACTTTTTGAATTTTTCAATATGTATTGGGTGCCAATCACTATCTTTTGAGCTGCTAAGACCAACACATCACAATAGAAGTTTACTTTTCCTTGAGAGTTGCATCATCATACAGGGAGGTTTGATTAAGCAAACAAAAGAACCATGTTTAAGGTTTCTTTTTTCCTCTGCGTTTCTTGGATGCTGTACAATATAAATATTCTTGAGCCAAATTTCTGATGGTGATGAACAGGAAAACAGACAGGAATAGGGTGGTGTAAGATCTAAACTGGTGATGAACACAAAATTAACAGTGTTGTAACAGAAATCATCATAGAAACAATCTCTTGGTCATAATTTATAAAAGAATGCTGGAAAGCCTCTGCAAGAAGGGGGCACAAGAAAACTTCTGAAGGTGAAGGAAATGCCATCTATCTTGATTGGGGTGGTGGTCACACAGATTTATACAACCGCCAAAATTCTTCCAACTGTAAACTTAAAATGAGTGCATTTTACTGTATGTAAATTATACTTCAACAAAATAGACTGAAAAAGTTAAAAAAAAAAATGGACTGACACATTCGGTTAATTTTTAAACCTTACATACAGCAAATAGTTTTAAGTCTCCTTTTCTCATAGTCATTTATTCAATTTTTGTAGTCGTGTTACAGAAAAGTAAAATGAACCTGATTCTCCCCTTTTTTGCCTTTGGACACTTCGATGGAGGTGCTGATGAGTAATAAAATGCTTAAAGCAGCAGCCACAGCCAAAGGAGGGAAAGAAGCAAGAAGCCTGAGTAATTCTTCAGCCTGGTGATCGGTCGCTGAATAATCAGAAGTGGGCTATTATATCCTGATGCCCTTAACTGTGCTTTTACCATCCGAAACCACATTTTCACACCAGTTAGCTCTGAGCTTCCAAAGTGGGCTCAGGCTTAATTTATAAATGTAATAAAACTGAAATTTCCCCCAAGTTTCAGCTCCAACATGTCATGAAAATAGATTATGGAAAGGTTTAACAAACATATCCAAATGGACCAGAAACCATCATGGAGTAGAAAAGGAAAAAAAAAAAATCTGAGCACAGTTTAAGGCTTTAAATAGTTAAGAATTACAGCCTACATATCCACTCCCTTAACTCCCAACGTCCAAGTTTTCCATGTAGCTAGTCCCTACTAATACTAGGAATCAAAGGGCATGCAGTACCAGCGAGAGGCTATTATAGCCCACACTTTATTGCCCATTACTACTGAGGTCATTAGCGGCAAGAGTGACTGTGCCGGTCTTAACCTATTGATCACTGTAACTACTATCATTTAATCCTGTGTTGAATGTCTGGAAAGCAGCTAAAGGCACACAAGAGAGAGTGCTTTAGCATTGAGAAATATGGCCAAAGCTTAGAAATTACACTTTGATTCATAAAATCTAGCCAGTGGTTTAAATCAATAGTATTTAAAACAGTCATGTGAGTTTTTAACTACAGCGCTCTAATATTTATGGGCCCCTCTTTGGGAGTATTCAGTCAAAACTAAACTTTTTTCCCTTCGATTCTATGCTATCTACCTACCTTACCCTCGAGATAAAAACATTAATTTCTGACATTTTGTGTGCTACAGGGCTCATGCCTTAGCTGCAGAGTTCAAGCTAATTCTTGATTTCTCTCTCAAATGACAATTCAAATATAATGCAAAAAAAAAAATTATATCCCCGATACTGTAACTACCCTCACTGTTTGAGTATATAGAAATGAGTATGTTTTATGAGTTAACAATGAATCATAGAAGGCAATTTATGAAGAACTAGAATGATTCTGTCTAGCTGCCTTCAGGGATCAGAAATTCAAATTAAACTTCTGGCAGACATTTAAAGAATGCTAGCATACAAAACTGAATTTAAAAAAAAACAGTTAACACTCTTTCGTTGAGTTTCAAGAGGAAATCGTGAATTAAAAAAACACACACATCGCATGATACCCTGTTGACTGATACCCACTGGGTGTGGCCAATCCCAGGTGCACACAAACCCTCGGGAATGGCAGAAATACAGCTGCGCTTGGGCCATCGGAACGCTGCTAGTATGGGCCTGCTGCTACCTTAATACCAGCAACTGGGAAAATGTCGTTAGCGCTAACAAGTGCTGTTAAAAGCCCATACAGTGCTGTGTAAATTCTGCCTGATCCAGTTTTCTTTTACTTCAGAATGACTTTATACCATCTGAATGCTAGAAGACTATTAAAATAATATGCCTCATTATTTTCTTTTATTCCTAACAGGGAAAGGTAGGTGATAGGAAGGGGGGAAAATGTAAAAAGCAAACAAACAAATAAAAACACCCATAGAAACAATACTTATTTCTAATCTAGGAGACAATTGGAGGAATTGGGTGGGAGGGGAGATGACACAATATAAATACTGAAAAATAACACGTTATCATTTTTTTCTTTCTCTTTAGTTTACACTCACGTTAACTACAAGTAAACACTGCCTAGTATAAATACACGTAAATTCTATACACCAGCATCTTCTCAGATTGCTCTGTATTCAAATAATAAAAATGAAGAGAGAAAATTTCAAATACTGTTTTATTTCTATTCATCTGGATTAATAATTTAGAAACTATGTTTAATCTCTGGTTATTCACCATGTGTACGTCCCAAGTAACTCAAGTCCCTTTTACACTTCAGGCTGTGTCTGGATGATAACTGACCAGGTTAGGCAGTGTTACCTGGTTCATCAAATAAAAGCAAAACAAATTAAATTAGAAGTCTCCAGAACACCAAAACAAAACCAAAGAAAATGGCTCCATAAAAAAAAAAAAAAAAGGAAAAACAACTATGCAAAATTTTATATGACCATATAGAAGGTAGCCTGTGTAAAAGAAAATAAACACCACCACCGGCGCACCCTGTGAAAGGCAACAGTTTTCATAATTAATAAGCCAGTGGATACAACTGATATATCGGCAAACAGAAAAGTTAGGAGCCTTCTATCTATTCCCCATGGTATTTAGAAAGAAAGAAAGAAAAAAACCCACAGATACCATGCAAGGTAGCTGTATCACAGAGGAAAGAAAATACATTTCTGACATAATATTTCAGTCTTCAAAAAATAAAAAAAAAGCCTGCTATTCATGTTGAAAGTATAATTCTGTTTCATTATGGAATTCTGCTTTTTGTCTAACTCTTTCAGACTTAGCTATTTTGCCACAATACTGTACAAAGCATTAAGGCAGGTAATGGTTATTATATTAATGCAAAATCATCTAAGTAGTCAGTCATTAGCATAACTGTTCTCTCAGTAACAATACAACCACCTATTAAAATTTTTGAGAAAAAAAGACCTCTTTAAAATGCAATTAGCATTTCATTTTTATCATTTTGTTTATTACATTCCATCAAGAAAGGCTATCTTTCTTTCAGAAAGAATTATATGGCCAACACTTGCCTGCCAATCAGGAGTTATTTCAGGTTATCAACCCTAATAAGCAATCTCTAGCAAAGCTCTGTGAGCTCTTCTTTTGTCTTTAAATTTTAAAAAGTGGCATAAATTCATATTTGTTTACAGCACAGGCATTAGTGGAACCTCAACTGCTCTCCCCTGATATCTCCCATGCAGACAAGGTTACTCCACTAAGTGCCAGCGTAACTGTTTGAGCTCTAATAAATATCAGCTTCATTTGCATAAAAATGTAAAGTTTACATAAATTAAATCACTTCTCCCATTATCGATTGTTAAATACAGGAAACAACAGAAGCTACACATGAAAATAATCATCCAATAAGCACTGATCTTTTCAACCTAGCAACTATTATTATTATTATTTAAATCAAGAAAAATGCCTCCTCTTTCCTCCCTCAATGTCTTTCTCCTGTAGGAGGGATGGAAAACAACTTACTGCACGTGAATCAAATCTGCTATGACATTTTACATTAACAACAACAACAAAAATCATCTTTAAGTAATGCAAATAGGAGGAGGGGAGAACTATTCCAAGAAAGGACCTCAGAAAAGATTCTTTCTACAGATCTTTAGCTCTTGAAGAGAAAAGGAAGAGGCTTTGGCTAGATAACTTCTCTTAAATTGAAGCATTATTCAAAAATGGTGAGAGAGATATAGCAACTGTATCAATCCTATTTGAGACACAAACACGATTAGAAAGAGAGAACTTGTAGATACAGCTGTAGATCAACGGATACTGTTAAATAAAGAAAAATAAAATGTTTCTCTGTTGTGAATAAAATATTTTTCTAAGACTAAGAATTAAATTTATAGCTCTGCTTTCTTCATGCTTTAACCAGCATAGCAAAAATTACAGGGAGCTTAACTGCAAATATGCATTTTTTTCTATATTATTGAGATGGAGGGAAAAGGACTATAATTGGATTTAAACATGCAGGTAGGCCAAAATCAGATTATTCCAAAGTTTTATAAGGGCTTACCTAGGGTGCAATCACCTTTTTTTCAGAATGATGTACAACTTAAGTTTCTCAAATTGTGCAGTTTCTCAGGCCTATTTCCAACATCTTCACCTTATACATCACAGTTAAGCGAAGGGGTGCAAATTAGATTCTAATGAGAAAACATCAGTTGCTTCTTTGACAATCCCACCATTCACTGATTTATTTCTAATGAAGACAAAGCCCAACCAAAAGCTCCCTATGTGTTAAAGGTCAAAATATGTTCAAAAATGCCTAGTAAAAATCAAGGCAAATGGGAAACCCGTGAGGACCTGCCTCATGAGGTGGTGTGACAATTACAGTAATTGTACAAAAAGCCACCTTCAGGAAAAAGTAACAGAAATTAAGCTGCCACAACTGTAACAGGTTAGATGAAAAAAAAATCAAAATTTAATGTATTCTCCCCTGTGTCATCTTGTTTTGTCAAGACATCAAATAGAATTGGGAAGTACAAAATAACAAGCCCTTGAGAAATCACAGAAGCCGACCTTTTTGATGTTGTTGATTTACCTTGTTCTCAGTTATTTGAACAATGATGTTTCAGATTTAAGGGCACGATAAAGCTTAAAAATTAAAACATGATACCAAGGTATTCTAAAAAACTGCGCCACAACATTTAAGCCTGCATCTTCATTGATTAGCTGCTTTTAACTGAATTTGAAAATGAGGCATAATGCGTGTGTTCGACATTCATTTTTCTCATTCTAAATTAATTTTTCTTCCAACAACTGCCAGGTTGGAAGAGGGACTCAGAGATGATTATTCCTACAACAGTGCTAAAGTAGAGGCCCAGTTTAGCTCTTCCCAGATAATTCAAGTCCCCGCAATCTGCAGAGGACTGTTTAGCTAAGAGGTACCTGAGTTTTGTTTTTTTTAATGAAAGAAAATAAAGCTGAATGCAGAATGCCATGTATGAAGAGGCAAAAAAGTACTGTACACTCCGAAATGACTAAAACGAATGTCCAGAAATATCACGCTGCTTCCAAGAAAAGAAGTCTTTCACCAAACAAAAACAAATTTAGCTGAGGGACTTAAGACGATCCCCAAATCTATCCATACAGGTATACATAAAGCTACACTGCTCTGCCCCAAGAGATCTGCAGATTATCAGCAAGACAACTCCTAGCCTTTTATGAAATATTACGTACAAAGATATATAAAATCAGTATATCACATGATAGCTTTCTCAATCTTTATATGTAGATAGCTTCTTCTACTAGAGCATACATATGAAGCAAAAAATGTAGCAGTTAAAAACATCTGTTTAAAAGGCACTAAAAGTACATAACCCAGTATTTACAAGCATTAGCAGAATTTGTAAAACCTGGACGTTAATAGCTATTTAATAATGATAACTCCTCGTCATCGAATTCATATTTTAACATGTAACACACAAAGACAAAATTTATGTATTTATTTACTCGAACCTTTTCTGGTCAACTGTTGCTGCATTATCCCTTGCTTACAAATCATGAACTACCTTAAGTGAATTCTAACTGGCCACTATATTCACCCAGTTACTAACAGCAGAGTTTTAAGTTTCTCTTTAGTGCTGTTTATCTACAACCAAACCACATAATAAAATGAATTTCTCCAACCTGCTTTTCTGCCAATTCAAATTTTACTCAAATTTTAGTTCAAGCTGAGAAGCTGCTCACAATATTCTCTCCTGAGTGTCTCAGAAATAGAGTAACTCAAACACATTTCTGCCACATTAGCTAAGATAAATCTGGAATTTCATTGCTTTTAATTAATCTGGATTTTAATTTCACTGTATCTTGCAATTGTGTAGAGGCTGGCTGAAAAGTTGCAGAACTGGTCAGTGTCATGGAAGAGTTTATCTTTCAAGTGACAGCTCCTGACAACGTGCAAATACAAGGCAGCGACGGTGAGGGTTTGGTTTTTAAGGTACGTTTAACTGCAAACAAACAAAAAAAAATTCAAACCAACCATTCCTATCATAAGCTTTCTGATGATTTATGGTTTACCAACTGAGCAAGGTTACGCAACACTGCATGCCTTTAGATGCGTTATTTCAGCTAGTTGAGATTTAATTAAGATCACAGCCTCTAAAATCCCCGTCAAATGAAAATTCAGAGAAGACAATACACTATATATCCTCCTGCAGAATGTTTCCATTCCAACCTCTGGAAAAATATGAGTTAATCTGCGTTTCTATGGCTGCAGACAAAAGTTCACTAATTTTGTTTTCTTTTGACACTTAGGTTGTTTTCTATTATATGTCATGAGATCATTCCCTTCCAGGGAGGGAAGAAAAAAATCGAGAGTGAAACACGTTGCAGAAAATGCACTTGACATTATTATCCGACATTATCATAGCTTAGCTATGATGTCATCACATTTTCATATAATCAGCCCATGCTTAGAAGAGTTTCATTTAATGAAATATGTTTATTTAAAAACACAACACAAACGGGAAGCCTACCTTCCTTGAATTACTCTGATTAAATAACTGACATGTTATGCTTTTCATTTCCTTCACTGACCAACTTTTTATCAGATGAGCTGCACATGAGGGTAGGAAAGAAAGTTCTTAGGGCAAATAGAATATAAAGCCCAGTACATACTTTCATTCTGTAAGTAGTCCTTAGCGTAAAACAAAAATTATCTTTAATAGATATCTTCTTATAAATTGGTATTGACCCATGTTTTTTTTTAAAAAAAAAAAAAGGAAAAAATTTATGAGCACGCATGTGGCCCTTTACCTAGTCTAATGCATTTTTATTTGCATCATCTTAATATTTGGTTGCTTATCTCATGCCTTAGAAATGACAGGTGCTTGCAGTCTTGCTCTTGACAGGCCACTACACAAATAACTGTCTTGCCTGAAAGGGCTAATGCAGTACTAATGAACAATAAATCAACTTTGATTATCAAGTGTCAGTCCCCTCCGTTCTCAGCTCAGCTCTATCACATCCTAGAGTAAGTCAGCCAGTGTCTCTGGGTAGGCAGTCTGTATTTTGGTTTCATTTTTACACACTTTTCACTGAAATGTGTCAGGAGCTACAATGAATCACATAAAATAGAAGCCGACCTTTTTTCAATTTATGCGGAGGGTATCAATTAGGAGAATGTGCTTCTGTCTTCATTGGGCTTACTTAGTGATGAGTCTTAACATTCAAGAAAGCTCTGTATTCTTTTAAACAACAATCACAGCAACACAGCAAATCCTCAACCAGAATCTTAACGTGATCGTGTTTGAGTTCTTCAACGACATGCTAGCTTGAACACTTTACCACATCAACCACCTTAGATGGCACGTACACACTCCTCTGGGAAAATCTACCACCAAGAAACGAACAAAAAAATCAATACAGGGCCTGTTTTAAAATAAAAACTTCACTTGGTTTAAACTAAAAAAAAAAAAAAAAAAAAATTGGCTTCTTTAACACTGACTTCCTAATGATAAAATAAATGTAACTTATTTTTTTCTTTAGCACATTAGTCATTGATAGTATGATTCACATTTCCTGTTATCAGGCTTAATTTTTCCCCCAAATGTGTCACTTTCAAAATATTGGAATCTATGGAAATTAGGTGATTTGCATTTTTAAATTGGCTTGATTAGAACATTTGGTCTGTGTGGACAAGAATATGAAATTATTAGATATTTTTCTTATAACTGGCAGGCCTTGAAGGAGTTAATCCCAAAGAGGAAGAGTCTATACGTACTTTGCTCTAAAAACTTTACCACCCACTTCCTAAAGGTCCCCTCCTTCCCATCACGACACTTGGGGTTGGGGGGGTGGGATTCTCGTTTCCACCGACCGTCTTTCAGGCAGTTCTGACAGTTGAGTTAGCTACATTCAGAGCCGGTTCAGATGGGAGTACCCCGTGGCAATTCCTCAGTCTGTTGCACGTCCTAACACAAACCCCGCTCACTAATTAATTTAAACCAGCAAAGTAAGGCAACAGAGGTTGACGCTTCCCAACCTGCCGGAGAGTCCCTTCGCCCGCCTGCCTGTTTCAGTGTGGGGCTTTATTCCTCTCCCACCCCCCCTTACTGTGTGAACTCCTTGAATTTGAACAGCTATGCTGAAAATAGCCCAGACAGATATAGAAACAAACTATCAGAAGCAAAGCAACATCCACACGGGTTACACTGAGATGGAAGACTCCTTGTATATTTCACACGCTCTGAAAGTGACATAAATCACACCCCAGATACGTCCCCCGAATGGAGTGATGGCGAGGGCTTCACCAAAGTGGCTGCGTGAAGGCCAGACCAGCAGAAAATGAATCGCAAACGAAAAGAAGAGAGCGAGCGAGAGCGCGAGAGCAACATACAAGCAGGACTTCCTCCAACTCTCAACTACACCCCACCCATGAACATTTAAAAAAAGAGCGAGAGAGAAAGGGGGGAAAAGCTCTCTCTCCAGGACCCACAGGCCTGTAGCTCCTTCTTCCCACCCCACTCCCTTCCCCCGCCTCCACTTCCAGAGCGCAACTCCCACCCAAGTTAGTAAACATCGATCGCGACGATTATTTTTTTAAAAGACTCAACTTAGAAACCCTCGGGCGCTCCTGCCTTCCCCAACGAGGCCCCAGGAAGCTGGCACCGCGGAGCCCGAGGAAGGAGAGCAGAACGGCAAAGATCAATCATAGGGACCAACCTGACACTCTCCATGTAGCCGCCAGGCGCGCGGAGCGGGCTCGGGGCGCCCGCGCGGGCCGGGCGTGGGGTCCGGCGGCCTCGGCGTGCAGGCGGACTGCACGCGCGCAGGGGCGCTCCGGCTCGCGGGCTGACAAGACGCGCCGCGCCGCGCCCACCCGCCCCGCCCTGCTCCACCAATCACAACCCGCCTCTAAACACCCCGCGCCGCGCCGCGCCGCGCCCCACACAATGGGCTCCGCGGCCCGCTCCCCGCGCCCGCGCGCCCCGGCCCCCTCCGCGCGGCAGGTGAAACCACGCTCGGGTGAAATCCAGCTTTTGTCTCGAGCGCAACTCCACTTAATTGCCGTTAACCCTTGGACCTGCCTCTGGCTGACGTCTGGGAAGCCGGGCCCGGCGCGCATCTCTGCCTCCGGCCGGGGCTGCCGGTTTGGGGCTCTGGGTTGGGTTGCGAGATTCCTCTTGGAAACTGACAAAGAGTTGTCCGAACCTCTCGGGGAAACCCGCGAGGCAGAGGAGGGGAACCGGCGCGCCCGGCGCACACCCTACTGCTGGAGCAACTGTTTAGAATCGGAAGGGGACTGGGGCTCAGAGGCAGCGCCGAGAAGCGCTTTCCTCGAAAACGGCCTTTGCAGGAGAACTTTCGCTTCACGTGGATGGTTTAACTCAGCTTTGGCCTCTTTTTCTCCCCCTTTTCTTTCCAAGAGTCGGACTCGCCAAAGTGTGCTTGTGCGCGCCGAGGAAAACTAACCCCACATGGGGGTTGAAATAAATAACAACCGAACGTGCCTCGTCGCTGAACCGAGCGACTTCCCCTCTAGGGCGACAGCTGCTCGAGAAAGCATCTGCCACGCGTTCGCTAAGAAATAATTCTTTAAATTCCTGTCTTATTTATCCAACAACAGCAACAACAAAAGCTACTCTCAATAAGCACTTGAAGATGACCTCTATCAGACATAGTCACGGCTCTTTAATGCTATTTTAAGCTGAGTATAGTGTTGAAAAAAAGTCACCAATGTGCTAAACTTTGTTGGCTCAACTGGCACGACTGAAGTGCCACGTTAAGTTACCCAATTTCGGCAGCTCTAGAAATCACCTCTTTCTTTACCACCTTTAAATATAGAGGAAAACTTCTTGGCCTATACTTCAAAAACAAAAAACTCTAACATTTTTATTATTTTTCTCAAAATATTCGAGGAAAAGGATGAGTGACCTCAATGATTACCTATTTTCCCTCAATTAAAAAAAAAGGCGGGGGGGGAGGGCTACAAATCCTACCCCAGTAATTCCAGGAGTTTTACTTGAAAGTATTTTTCCATTTGAGGTGTTAGTGCAGGTTACTACAAACCAGAAAGCATATTGATAATATTTTCAATCAAGCAAATGCCTGAATTTCAATAAGGTGGGTGGGGGAACAGACAATTCCCCCATTAAACTAGCTGCAAAAGACACAAAAGTGCCAGTTGACTGTCAGCTTATGATCAGATGTTAAACGGGTGCAGCACAGAGTGTTCTCCACCCTAAAGTGTTTTTGCAGCTGATAACAAATTTATTAATGGAATTTATCAGGTCGCAAAAATGTGACCCCACCCTCTCATGAATATTCAAATAGGGAACCAACGCCATTCTTTTTGGGGGAGAGGGGACTTAAATCTGCCAGAATGTACCATGAATCAGTAGAGTTCTGACTCTTAAAGAGACAAGGCACTCCTTCCGGAGGGGCTGGCAGGGCCCCAAAGACAGGAAATAAAAATATAGGAAGTTCTCTCCAACCAATGCACAGTGAGAAAGTGGAAATGGTAATTTCAAAATACACATGTGATTTTTTTCAAAGGTATTAAAATTAATTTGAGATTTAATGTCTGTCAACAAAATCGGGGTGCACTGTGAATAAGCAACTCATTTTTTTTAAAAGACCAGTTCTTCACGAGGCATCCATAAAACTCATACATGCTTTTACAAGTTGGCCTACCTCCTTTGCAGGTCAGGGTTTACCAGCTAATAATCTCCAGGAGCATCAAAACAAATAAACAAACAAGCAAACAACAAACGTTACAGACGCTCATGACCCAGCTGTGGAGACAGCCTTACACAAAATAATTGGAGTGATGCAATGTGGTGGTTACACAAGGACTAAATTGCACGGTGGTGGCTTTAAGCACCATGGGACCACAGAGAAGGGGGAGATGAGTGGGAGCAGGGGAGGTCGGGGAAGGCCTCTTGGGGAAGTGGTGTTTAAAGGACTGATGGTTTGGATAAGGGGGGAGGTGACAGTAGGGAGAGGGAAGTGACTTAGCTAGCTAACTCAGAGGCCACCTGGAGCCCTTCCCTCCCTCTCTCCAAACAAGGCATGGTGACTCAGAGACTACTTCTAGGCAAGGAAATGGACCATCAGTGATAAACCGGGATAAGCTTTATATGCCTAGGCCATTTGTGTTAATTCTTGGACTCTCAAGATCCCCTTCCATGTGGTCCTGTCTACCAGTCCTGTGCTTGGGATTCAGTGAGAACTGGAACCTTCTAAGGCTGGAGTACAATATAAAATGTTAAAACATGCAGTGACTTAGAAGACTTAGTTAATGCCATTTGTTCTGTGAGAGCCAGGTAATTTTGGAAAGGCTGAGTCAAAAGGAAAAAAAAAAAAAGCAGCATTTTGAGCTTGAGAAGAATTTGGATTGTGGAGCCTTTAGAATGGGTTACTCAGCCACAGGGTCTCATTCAGTTGTCATACCTTGAATAGTTATGCAATCCCCATTTTACAGAGGAGGAAACTGAGGTTCAGAAAAGCAAAGTGATTTTTTTCCTCCAAGAATCAAACACACCCATCACCACAGGCCACAAGGGGAAGCAGATACTGAATAGTTACAGAAAAAGAGGTCATGATAATATAAAATGAATACCTGGAAAAAAAAAAAAAAAAGCTAATGTTTAAGGAAGAGTAAAGGAAATGCTAAACACCATACTTAAAAATATTTTTGATGCCCACATCCTAACACCCACAACAGATACAGCTCTTGTTCAAACACCACACATTAAGAAACCTGTCAGTTGCTAAATGAGTCCATTGTGCAGCTGGCTGTGTACTTAAGAACAGATTACTATGATCCCACACCAAACTCTAACCACCAAATAACACACCTGGGACTAAAATCATGTATTATATTTGGTTCTGCTGAGTCTTAGCCTTGAAAGCAAAAGAAAGTGAAAGGTTTTACTGCCCATTCAGAGCTGAGAATGGAGATAAGATGTATTAAACGAAGAGGCAGAAGGAGCATCATCAGGATGTTATTCCCACACACTGATGAATGGCAGGCAGTGAAGGAGACACCAGCCAAGGTGCCTGGCCCACGTGGTCCTCAGCTCCGAGGCCCTGCTTTGCCAGAAGCTGCTTGGAAATAACCAGAGAAAGGACACGTGAATGGACACTGGCTCACATATTTCTAGCAACACTGAGAGCGGGAGACCTGCCCAGATAGTCAGTTATGGTGCCATGTTCTCATAGGAAACCATTGCAATTTCTATTACCAGAAAGGTGATCTGCCACAGTGAGTGAAATAAAAATTGATGAACAATTTGATGGGTCGATAATCAACGGGGTGATGAGAGGCCAAAACCTTAATTCAATTCTTCATCTTCTTCCAAACAACACTTGCATTAACACTTATTTCCTTTCTCTTTTCCAATTAATTTAGTGGAGTACCCAGAACACAGTCTGAAATGACAGAACTTAGATTCGACCAACTGATTCTGTTGCTAGGGAGAAAATGCTGAAACAACAGGAATACAAAATTTAGGCCCCTCACTCCAGTGATGGGCTTGATGACCGGCCCAGGGAAGTGCATCTCTCCAGAGGGAGCACAGCTTTAGTATTTCTGAGGTCTCCCAAGACCGCCAACCAGCAGCCAATGAGAGGTAGTAAATTGCACCGGCAATGCCCGAATCCTGAGATTTGGGCATTTGTCCCCAAGGAGCCACCCTTCCTTCTTGATTTAAAAGGCACTTTTACTTAAAAATATAAATTAATACATCGTCCATCTACAGGGAGCTAAGGCAGTTAGCTCCACATCGATATTGTTTATGTTGCTGTTATGTCTATGTTTACAATGAAGCTAATTATGTTGTTTTTCTTCTGCGCCCGGACGGCTAAGGGAAAGGACTGGGAGTTCTCGGTGTTCCACAGGAGTTTAAATTTCTCTTTATGACACCCTCCAAATTGCCACTACCATCTTCATTTAACACAACATTTTGTAATGCCAGTGTTCCTGGTTAACGTATATATTCACAGCATGACATGTCAACATTCAGGCAACTTATGAATATGATGGGTACATAAGCTACGGAAAATGTTTACTCCCCCCCAAAAAATTCCCTCACTCTAAATGTAAAGACATTCATAAAACATCACTGGTAAACAAAATCATGTACGGAAAAGAAAAATGGCAACATCCTAACTCTGCATCTGATTGACAGTAACAAATTACTCTCCCTCAATTACGATAAAACTATAATCCCTTGTTTTAATATAATGTAAAATGTATTACTGGACTGCCTCTACCATGAGGTTAGAACAGATAACACTGAAGTGCACAAAGTTTTCAAAAAGGTACATGTTTTAGGGCAGCAGAGCATTTCCCAAAGAGCTTTATCCTTCAGATATTAAGAAAAAAGAGTCACCACCACCATAGAGTGTGAGTCCTTATTTCCCCTCCAAAGAGTGACAGCATTTATGGCACACCCACATGCAAACCTTCGATTTTAAGCATAACCAGAACTGGGTCATTGAAGGGGAAAGAAAAGATGGCTCTTGTGGGAAGAAATTACATTTGAATATTTTTTTAACTTTTCATTATGTAGAAATCGCTGAATATCAGATAAAGGGAACTGGCCACCTTTATTTAGTAAAGTCAGCTTTTCCGGAGACCCGTGGTGTGCGGCAGGCCTGCGAAGAGGCAGAGGGAGCGTGTTCCATCTTGCCCTCTGAACAATGCTCACCGGTCTCCCTCCCATTCCACGCCACCCTCCTGTGACCCTAGGTTGACACACCCTCATGTCAAAACCTTCTTTACGCCTGCCCTCTGCTGGTAAGCCTGCCAGGATTAGGAAATTTCGACTACCTCAACTTATTCAAAAGACAACTTTTAAAAGCTGGAGAGAGAAAGGACGTGTAATGAACTATTAACTGGAATATATAAATTAAGACACTTAAAAAAAACAGGGGGAGGGGACGCCACTGGTGAAATATGGCACTTTTAATGTAAAAACGCACATTCGTCTATTCTATTGCCCGCTCGCTCACAGCCCAGGAGTGCCAAACTCTATATTTTAGCTCGCCTAAGAGAACAACCTGTATTACTGTCGGGCATCTTGCCTTCTCTTTTGCTCACTCTCCGGGGAGAGCAAGTCGGCGCATTTTCAATAAAACACCTTCTTAGCAGTAAAGGGCCACTGTTCCCATTTCAATGGTCCCCAAGGTTTCATGATACAGTATATTTAGCTGACTCGCAGCTCAAGTTTTCCTCTGGCATTCATGAGATCCATATAAAAGGGAGAGAGAAAAAAAAGCAAAGAAGAGCTTTCGCCTATCCTTTGTTTAAGTAAGAAAACAGTTAACTTTGAGATTGATTAGCTGGCGTGACTTCCACCAAACAACAGGGATGCGCCCCCACGCCCTCTCCCCACTATAGGAACCCTCACATGTGTGGCCAGGCGAGCCTGCAGGAGGGCTCTGGGCATTAGGGGGTAAATTTCCGCAGCAGCGGGCAGGGGTTTAACAGTGGAACTCCTGTCAGTGTCAATGGGAAGCATGAGGCCTTACAAATCCCTGCATACCATTTCAAAAATATATCTCCAAGACGGGAAAATGAAGCTTAGCAGTTGCAACCTCAAAAGCATTCAGGAAGTAGCACTCTTGACAGCGCTTTAGATGCCGAGTAAATGCTCTTATAAAGAACACCCAATCCAGCCGACAATAAATCTTACACCGGGGAAGCCCTCGCAGGGCTGTGGAATCCCCTCCAAAGATAATTGCCTTCCACACTGTGTGGCATAGACACCGCTACACAGAAAACATTTTCTGGGGTCCTGTAGCTCCCTACAGATTTTCTTTCCTTAATAGTCACCGATTACACACACACACACACACCCCTACCTTTAAGAGTGACCATATAAATATCCAAAGATTTGTCTTGTTTTCTAGAGAAAACTTATGAGGCCAGGTCTTGTGGGGCAGGAGGGTGGCAGAGGGAGGCTAGGAAGAGCAGACATGTGTAAGTGCTCAGAGCAGAGTCTGAGGCACGCATCAAGGTACATAACCGTTGGTCTCCACTTCCCACTCTTTGAAGGCTCGTGTCGTTCGCAAACAGTTCCAAACTGGGACTCACTCAACAAGCCCAGAAAGAGGTAGGCAGATCTTTTCTCATCCAAAGTGGCCTCAAGCAATCTGTAAGCCTGAGACGATGCAGGAGTACTAGACGTGACACAGGGTTCTAGTAATGACTTTGTCATGAATTAATAGTGCAATTGTGGGCAAGTTGCTTCACCTCTCTGAGCCTACACACTTCAGCTATAAGAGAAAGATAGATGAGATACTCTCTACGGTTTCTTTCATCATAATAACAATAATAAAATAATAATAACAACTACCACTACTGAAGACTTATTATTTACTAGGTACACATCTTACACTAGCAGAGGACTAATCTATAGGTATTTTCTAGTTTACAATTAAGGTCATATATAATAATAGTAGCAATATAGTTAAAAAGTATAAACAGGATTTTAGAGCTTGGTAATCTTGGAAACTAGCATGTCCACTGTAAATCAGGGAACAAAGGAAGGAAAAAAAAAATGCTTTCTGGAAAACAACTCAAAGCCCTTATTCTGAGCCTCTCTAGCTCAAACACCCTGTGAAACATCAACAACTTGTGGTTCATAGAATAAGTCACATCACACTCTTTCAAGACTTGGTGGATTCAGTTGGGGCCTCAGAATGAGGGCTCTAAAACTACCTGACTTCCAAACATATTTATGTTCTTTGTCCTTGTGATTTTTTTCCTCTTCTTTAACTATCAAAGTTTTCTCTTTCCACCAGGCCTGTGCCCACCACCAAAGCAACTTCTGAATTTCTGGTCCGACCTCCCAAGCCATTTGCCTGCTTCTGTGTGTCTCATATTGGAAAGGAGAGTGGACGGTGTTATGCTTCAGGTGGTTACTGGTGGGGGTGGCATTTCCATCTTAGGTTGAAGCCACAGGTAAGGTATAAGTGGGATTGCAAGGGAAATGTGGAAGGAAGCATAGTATCTCAAAGATATGAGACTCCTTTTGACATCTAATAACTCTTGTTGTCTTGAGAAAATGCATAAAGAAAAGTATATAGTCCAGCCTGCAGGCCAATTATTTATTTTTTTATTATTTTAAATGGCATTTCATCCCTCATGACAAAAAGTAGCACATGAAGCAGGAAGCTTTCAGGTCATAGAGTACCTCCCTCTTTCCAAACAAATAAGGTATTGTGTTTGAACAATAGAAGGAATGTCTAATTGATCTTAATTAAATTCAGTGATGTCCAATTTTTGAGATGGGTCGGGACACATCTATGTAATGTCACAACCTAACAGGCCAGACCTTTGAAATCAGGGAGCTCTGTGGTTAACTGTTCTCTGACACCCTTTCTCATCCATTCCCCAGCCCACTGCACAGCTAACTTGTTCTATCCTCCAACTTTCTTCTCTTTACTTCATGCTACTCCTGATTCTTCCTGGCTCAGCACATAGAGTATAACAAAAGCAATAGCAATACCTCTTACCTCTGGCCAGCCTTCTGAAGTTTCAAAGCCCTGCCATATACTAGCTCATCATTCTCAAGATAACCTACAAAACAGGAATTCTATTATATCCATAGCATGTGGAGAAACTTAACTGAACTTTTGAGTGTGAGAGATGTGAGTTTGAATATACTCTTTGCTACTCACCAGCAAGTAGATGAGTCACAAAAGTTCACTTTGTATCTCCTCATCTGTAAAGTGGGAGCAATTATCTGCCTCATAGTGGATAGATGTTTATTTTATTATTTTTTGAGGGGGTGTCAGTTTTTAAACTCAGTTTCCCTGATTCGAGAACATTGGTGTGTATATCTGATCCAATGGATGGCAAGCACTTGGCTGGTGAATAAGAGAGCTGGGATGTGATTCTCTCCTCCACAGTTCAGTCTTCGGCATTAGGGAGCCTCTTCATTTACTGGTTACAGAGCTCAGGTGACTTTGAGATAATAGCTAAGAAAACAAAGACAAGAAAGGTGGGCCCCGCGGCATAGTGGTTAAGTCTGGCGTGCTCCGCTTTGGCAGCCTGAGTTTGCAAGTTCGGATCCCGGATGCAGACCTACACCACTTGTCAGCCATGCTGTGGCAGCGACCCACATACAAAATAGAGGAAGACTGGTATGGATGTTAGCTCAGGGCTAATCTTCCTCACCAAAAAAAAAAACACCAGAGCCAATCATGATCAGGGAGGTGTTGGAAATACTGTAAAGAAGGTGCCAGTCACAAACTGGAACAGGGTTTGACAAAGGAAGGGAAAATGAGGGAAGGGCTGGTGCCTGGTAACAAGATAGGTGAGAAATACAGCAAATATTTATTACGAGCTCATGATGGGTTTGGCACTTTCCATAATATCTCTTAATCCTCAAAACAACACTACGAAGGAGGCATTGTTGTGCCCACTTAACAGATAAAGAAACTGAGGCTCTCAGAGTTGAAATTACTTATCAGAAATCTCACAGCTACTAAGGGGAGAAGTGGGACTTGAAGGACTCCAAAACAAGGCTTTTGTCCCATATGCTAAGCTGGAGACCAGGCCAGGGCTAGAACTAAGCCGGGAAGAACAAAAATACTGGCCTAGTTTTACTCCCTTGGAAAACAAATGTGACCAAGAGTCACCGATTGGGCAGCGTGAATGCAACCTGAAATAATACAAAGGTAAAATTCTGATATCCTCTTTGCTTCTTACATGAATCCACTGTGACAATTCTGGCCGACCACACGAATTTGAAACCGCCTGTGAATCTGTCAGTACCCACAACTGGGGTGGTAGGATGAGGGCCTGGGACAAGGGACTCATGCATTCTCTTGAGTTACTTCTCCTTGATTAAGGAGCTTTTCACACTCCTATATCCACTGCTGAGAGAAAGACAGACAGACAGACATGTGGACAGACTTTTCTCCTCATCTCCTTCCAACACATTCCTGAGCACCAGGCAGTGGCCCAGCAGCCCTGGCCTGGATGGTGCCCGAGCTCTCCTGGCAACAGACAAAGTCTTAGATGTAAAGATGAAATATCACGTGATGGGGCTTACTCTGTCCCTGATCACAAAAGGCACCCAGACGATTTAGTATGGTGGCTCTAGAGAGAGACTGCCATGGGTTCTAATGCTGCTGCACCACCTCCTGACTGTACTTTTGGTAAATTACTAATCGCTTTGTGCCTCAGTTTCCTATCTATAAAAGGAACTAATCCTAGTACTTCTCCTAGAAGGGTGTTTCATGGATTAAAGAAGATAAAATGAGTCAGTGCCTGGCATACCATAAGCACTTAAATGTTTCCTAACATCATTATTATTGATACTACACATCACTTTTCCTTCACTCTCCTCCTCTTGCTACAATGAAATACCTGAAGGTAAAATGTTTTTTACTCTCTTAGACTTCTTCTTTTTCTGTGATGTAGGTGGTATTGATCGTAACTCCAAAATTTAACTAGGCAGCAGCTCTTTCATTCAATTAATCTCAACAATGAAAGAACATATTTGGTTGTTTTGTTTTCTAAATCCAGGGTAACGAGGCAGCCCCACTTCTATCTCCAGGTTACTGGGTATGCCACATCCGCCAGCGGGTTCATCTTTTGGATGTATGAGGGAGTTTGGTGGTTTGTTAAACGAGTTCTCAAGGACCCACTGGGATAATCTACGAAGGGGTCTGCCCTGAGTGCCGAGAACATGTAGGTTGCCCAACATGAGACCCAATTTATGGACTCTTCAGCCTATGTTTTTATGATATTTTGTCACTATCGTCTCCGGGAAGGAAAGCCTTCGGTGGAGGCCCAGCCACCATGGCTCCAGAGAGGGCTCAGCTTGCACCCAAAGAGATCATGGTATAATAACCTAATGAGCTGATTTTAAAATGCCTTTCCGAGTTTCCAACCTCCACATTGCCCAAAGTAAGGAATGGAACTCTCTCATAGCTCCCAGAGCACGTGGCATGGCACCAGCCATCATTTGATCATTTGCTAAATTTAAAAAAGAAAGAGGTAGGGGGCCGGCCTGGTGGCGTAGTGGTTAAGTTCATGTGTTCCGCTTTTGCGGCCCAGGGTTCGCAGGTTTGAATCCCTGGTATGGACCCCCACACTGCTCATCAAGCCATGTTGTGGCGGCATCCCACATACCAAATAGAAGAAGATGGGCACAGATGTTAGCTCAGAGCCAATCTTACTCAGCAAAAAGAGGAAGATTGGCAACAGATGTTAGCTCAGGGCCAATCTTCCTCACAAAAAAAAGAAAAGAAAAGAAAGAGATGCACGCAGGGAGCAGAAAAGAGGGGCTCCTTCCTCAGCCTAAGGGGATAAGGGGACTTCTAAAATAAGACAAGGATTATGCTGAACATTTAAGGATAATGCTCTGCCCCAGGTAGTTGGGCAGGCAGTGTGGGGAAGGACATTTCAGCTACCAGGAACAGCGTGTGCAAACATTCACATGGGGGGGATAACATGAACCATAACACCTGGGAACTGTGAAGTACTTAACAAGGCTGGGGCAATTATAATTCATGCTACTTCTCCGTTCCTTTAAGATCAAAGAGTTCTTTTGCCAATTTCACCTGAATTTCCTACCTCAAAAATTTATTCACCTCTTCCCCTCCTCATTCTTTCTGTTTGGGGCATGGTCTCTGTTCTTCATGCACATCACGTCCAGTATTTAACATGATCTCTCCTAGTCTTAACCTCAGCTGGGTCAAACATACACATTTCCTCTAAGTTTGCAGAGTTAGATGTTCTTTATTCCTATCCTGGCATGCTCCAAACCTGTGATTCGATCTTTCCCACCCAGAGATTTTTTTTAAGTATTTTTTTTTTAAGTTCTCTTTTTTTTTTTTTTGAGGAAGATTGGCCCTGTGTGAACATCTGTTCATCTGTTGCCAATCTTTCTCTTATTTCTTTTTTCTCCCCAAAGCCCCAGTACATAGTTGTGTATCATAGTTGTAGAGTTATAGCACTTCTATATGGGACGCATCCTCAGCATGGCTTGATGAGCGGTGTGTAGGTCCGCGCCCAGGATCCAAACCTGCGAACCGCGGGCCGCCAAAGTGGAACGCACAAACTTAACTGCTGCCCCCACCAGGTTGGCCCCACCAAGCCAGAGATTTTGACTCAGTGAATCTGTGATGTGCCTCTGCAATTTTTTGGAGGGTGAGTCCAACATATAACCAGGGATTGGGAACCACTACTATAACAGTAAAGAGCATGGACTCAAAAGATTTGATATTGTTGTCACCCAACAGTTTAAATAACATCACATCAGACATGGACGTCTTTTTATACAATCAGATAGAACAAAAGTGTGAAGAGAGTGCGCATCCATACAGGGGCAAACTTACAAAGCATTAAGGACTTGTATGCCATTCCCTCAGGAGAGAAAACAGAACTCTAACCAAAGCAGCACAGTCAAGACCCCCCGTCGGTCTTTCCCATGTCACTCCCTCTTTGCAGCAAGGCTCCAACCACTGAACCATGAGGTCTAGTCTCAGTGCGCTTTCTCCGAAGGCAGCCTAGCTGTGCTGGGGTGAAGGCGGCTCTTGTTCATTTTTATTCACTGGTTCCTTTTGAACTAAGTGGGGGGCAGGAAGGACAACTAAAGTCCTCTCTCGTTCTGTGAAACTGAATGTTATAGAAAGGGAGAAAGGAGCCAAGCCCAAAGAAAAAGTACTCCTCTGTTAGGCAAATCATCCTCCTCAAGGGAAAAACAAACATGCATATACACGTAACAGAGTGGAAGAGGCCACTCCACTAACTTAGCCATCTTACCACCCATGGCACTGAATTTGCGGTGGTACCACTTCTCTGACTGCCTACAGCATTTACTGTCTATGCCAGTCATTTCAGCATTCTATCAAATATTGAATTAGCTCATCAAATGCCAAAAAAAGTGGCCTGTACAAAATAGCCCCTTCAGAAATATTTGATGAATTTATAAATAAATGAATAAACGAATGAGTTAATGTTTTCTCTTTTCTTTCCTTGTTTCTTCATTTGTTCCTTCCTCCTTCTTTTGCATTGCATTTATGTTTCACGCACTATTTTCTCTAAGCTATAAGCTCCAGGAGACAAATGCTGTACCCTTTCTTCTTTCTCAACTTGTAGTATATAGCATAGTGCTAAGCAAAAAGTAACGACGTACATATTAAATAACAGCATCTCTATATGTAACATGCACACTCAGTGACAAGAGAAGCATCTCTATATTGCCAGGTTAGGGGCTAAAATCTTTTTTTTGTGTGTGTGTGTGAGGAAGATCAGCCCTGAGCTAACATCCATGCTAATCCTCCTCTTTTTGCTGAGGAAGACTGGCTCTGAGCTAATATCTATTGCCAATCCTCCTCCTTTTTTTCCCCAAAGCCCCAGTACATAGTTGTATGTCATAGTTGCACATCCTTCTAGTTGCTGTATGTGGGACACAGCCTCAGCATGGCCGGACAAGCGGTGCGTTGGTGTGCGCCCAGGATCCGAACCCGGGCCGCCAGTAGCGGAGCACGCGCACTTAACTGCTAAGCCACGGGGCTGGCCCAGGGGCTAAAATCTTGATGATGACAATTTTATGATGAAGTGATCTCACATGCAAAAAATGCATTCATATATAGCAATCAATGATCAGAGTCTTTGAAACTTTTTTTTTAATTTTTTTTTTTTTTTTGGTGAGGAAGATTGGCCTTGAACTAACATCTGTTGCCCATCTTCCTCTTTTTGCTTGAAGAAGATTGTCGCTGAGCTAACATCCGTGCCAATCTTCCTCTAGTTTGTATGTGGGACACTGCCACAGCATGTCTTGATGAGCGGTGTGTAGGTCCGCGCCCTGGATCCGAACCCGCAAACCCCAGGCTGCCAAAGCAGAGCACATGAACTTAACCAGTATGTCACCGGGCCAGCCCCTCTTTGGAAGTTTTTTTTCTTAACAAATCATTTTTCCTTTATTTACAATAAAGAATCAAAGGGCTCTTTTTTTTCATCATTTCTCTTTTTCTACTGTTTTTTTCTGTCTATAAATAATTTGTCAGAAAGAGCAGCTGTCCCCAGAAAATTCTTCTCCGCTCCACACAACTTAAAGACTCAAAATATCTCTAGTCAACAGGCCTAGGTAGTAATGTAAGTTATAAGGAATAAACATAAAATCAGCATATAATGATCTCATTTAGTTTCAATAATTAAAAATAAGCATAGGCACATAAACCAGAGAAAAGAAATAGCTCACCCTTCAACTATGTCAAACATTGTTTACTATTTCTCAGTCTTTTCCTGTAGAGAAATAATTTTTTAAATGTTTCTGATTCCCATTTTCTATATATATTAGATTTTTTTTTAACTTTCTGGAACCTTTTTTTTTTTTTTTTGCTGAGAAAAATTCGCCCTGAGCTAACATCTGTGCCAGTCTTCCTCTATTTTGTGTGTGGGTCGCTGCCACTGCGCTGCATGGTCACCAACAAGTGGTGTAGGTCCGTGCCCAGGCGCCCCACCCAGGCCATCGAAGTGGAGTGCACCGAACTTAACCACTAGGTCACAGGGCTAGGCCCTGTAACTTTTTTTAATTAATATCTTTTGAAGGATGTCCATTCTTTACATAAAGAGTTTTCTCATTTTTTTTCAATTATTTTATTGAGGTCATAATGGTTTATAATGAAAGTTTTAAAAAAACAAATTAAATACATACTAGGATAAGGATTACACAAATCACTTTAGATTTTATAGCTGTGAGTAAACTTGAGTCACTTAGTCCAATACAACTGTACCTACTAAAGGTAGATAACTATCCAGATTTTTTTTAAATCATCTATCTTCCATTTGTCTTGCTGCTTTTGTCAAATGAAAAGAATCCTGAATGGACATGAGATTGGAAAGGTTGAAAAGCCAATTTCCTGAGCTGCTGCCAACACCAGAACACCATAAAACTAGGTTTTCATTGCTCAAGGCGTCTCCGCTCGATTTTGCTCTGACTGTGGAGCCTCTTGCCTGACGATGCAGCTAAAAAAGAAAGATTAGGGAAAACCTACAGAAAGGCTACTGCCCACACTTCCCCGGGGCCACTGAACAGTCACAAAGAGCGGCAACTTTAACACTTTTCTTGAAAAGCAGAAGACCTAGAGTTGGTATGACCTCTGCTTCTCTTTAGTCACGTGGATTCTGAGAATTGCAGGCTTAGGGACCAGGTTAATCCCCAGAGCTGATGCTATTTATCATCCCTGCACCATAGTAACTGCCCCTTCCGACCAAGGCCTCAGGCTGTCTTGGTTTTGCCCCTCCCCCTTAAAGTGCTAAATAGGTTCTGGTTCTGTTTCAAACCCATAGGCAGCATTTGGTATGTGATCTACAAGGCCTTCCACTCTGCTCTGCCATGCCCTCCTTCAAATGCAGCGCTAAGAAATGAGCACCATAAGCCAGGTACATCTGTCTAGTCCAGAGGAGGGCGGAGGCTCGATTCCTCATTATTCCATTAACGTAGCTCAGGGTCTTCGGTGCCCCCGCCCCCTCCAGGTCACGGTTGGCTCCTACTGATTTTACAATCACCCCTCACTACCTCACACGCACTACTGTGTGGTTGGAGCTCTTCACTCCACACCTGCACAGTGGTCTGGGCTTTGCTTCATTCCCACTAAACATCTTTTTCATTTTGATCCAGCATTTCTGCCTGCTGAGACTCTTCCCCATCCTTCCTCGACACATACCATTTTTGTTGTCTCTAAATTCCTCGAATGGCATCATCTGAGATGTACTGTGATCAGTTTTCTAAGTTTGTGCATTCCAGTGTTTCACAGCACCTAAACTGGAGGGCTACTGTTATTACTTGACAATCACCAAGCCTGATTCCATGTCAGGGATAATTCACATTTATCATCTGGTCCAGACTGAAAGCACCAGGAGGTCGGGCATGGCGTCAGTGTGGGCTCCTCCTGCCACCCTCACTCAGCACCTGATACGGCACCTGGATCTTAGTAGGTGCTTCATAAACAATTGTTTTTTAATGCATAAATAAACGAACTTACTTAATCTTTACCAGAACCCTGCAAAGAGATCTTATCATTAGTCTACATTTTATAGGCGGGGAAATTGAAGTCTAGAAAGTTAAATAACCCACTCAGGATTAGGCACCCCATTACATGGAACCAGTATTTAAAAATAATGCCTAGAAAGACTAAGCAACATATGAGAGACACACTAATTGCTCATGTCAGAGCAGGACCCCCAAATCGGGTCTTGTGCCTTTCTTTCTTACGTCTCACTAGCGTGGGCCACACGGCCCCCAACGCCTCTCCTACGAGCTTTCTTTTCCCCTTTTCTGCAAAAACAGACGTGGCTAAAGAAATTTCCAAATTAAAACCTGGCAATGGTTTCTATATTCTTGTTTCCTAAACCTATAAATCAAAACTGTCTAAACAGGTCATAAATGTTCCTTGGCGATATAATGGGAAAAGTTCTGATTTATGGTGCCGGTAGAATAATTTTAAATAATTACATAAGAGTTTTGAAAAATGCAATTAACACCTTTAGAAGTTTTTTGAAATGAAAATGAATCTCTGGAGATGACTGTTCCCATACATAAAGATAGCCAGTTAAAAAATAAAAATAAAGCTACAAGATGCAACCGTGTCTAAATGATCCTGTGGAGACAGGGTGTGGGAGCTTTTATTTACAATGGGAATTCACTAGCATGTCCACATCAATACACGTTTTAACTCTGCCGCCTCATCACACGATAACAACACAATCAGCGCATGTCATTACCGAACGTCAAAATCAAATCACCAAATAAACATTTTGTTTCTCTTCAGCCCCAGCTGATGCCTCTCTCTGTACTGGTTTGACACATCCTACCACGCTGTCCTTTGGAACACTTCAAATCCTCCTACCTGCTCTTGCAAATCTGGCCAATGTTCTTTCCTTCCTCTTTCTCTTCATTTGTGATTCATCTCCTCCTTCAAAATCCAACCTTCTACAGATGAAGTCACTCCACACATCCTTCCTTAACCCTAACTTCCCTGGGTACCAAAGAAAGTCTTATCCTCTCTGATTTTCCTTCTTCAGGCTTACTGAGCAGTAGTACTTAGGGATTTACTTGATGAACTAATTTCTCAAGCTCTCCTACGCTAACAATCCTTCTTCTCTGTCCCTCACTCAATATTCTTCACTTTGGCCCATCTTACCAACACTCTCTCGGAGGGCTTTACCTCCACTTTCCACTCTGGAAGTAGCATAACAAGGCCCTCTCAGACGAAACTAACTTTTTAATGAAGTATGCATCGCTTAATGCTACCTCTTATTCATCTTCTAGATTTACCTTGGATTAGAACACTAAGCAATACAGAAGCAGAACTTGACTTTCCTCAAGGTTCTTTCAGATCCAATGGGAATTTGAAAAGTGTTCCAACACACCACAGTTCATATGGAGAAAAAGTCCGAGGTATCTGCCCCGTTCTTTCAATCACCTCTACTTACACTCAGTGACAACACAAAGAGAAACTGTGAGCCAACATCCTGGCCATGAGAACGAAGAAAAAGACATAGAATCATAGAAACTTTGATCTGGAATAGATTTAGAGATCATTTTAATCCCACCCCCTCACTTTCCAGCTGAGAAAACTCATGCCCAAGAAGGAAAAATGACTAGCCAAAGGTCATACATCTAAGCACTTACTGGCAGAACCAACACCAGAACCCAAAATTTCTGACTCCTAATTAAGCATTCTTTCCATTGCCTCACACCACCTGGCAGGGCAGATACATGAGGAACCACAAAAACTAAAATAATCAACCTCCAACACGTAACACTTTTTTCTGGTTGGAGGATATATAGGGAGACAATAGTCTTTCTGTATTTGTTGGAATGAGTGGTGGCTTTTAATTACAAATTATGAATGAAAAATATACTTAATTATGACTCACCAAAGGCACAGGACATCAAGATTTAAGTCATCTTCCACTGTCACT
This sequence comes from Ceratotherium simum simum, assembly GCF_057802395.1. NCBI lineage: Eukaryota > Metazoa > Chordata > Mammalia > Perissodactyla > Rhinocerotidae > Ceratotherium > Ceratotherium simum. Next base: position 69,710,047 of record NC_141904.1, read on the forward strand.
TATCTAATATTCACATAACACTACTTGGTCATTAATCTAGAGCTGAGATGTTCAATAGAGTAGATATTAGTCACATGTGGCTGTTTAAGTTTAAATTAATTACAATACAATGAAATAAAAAATTCCATTCCTCAGTCACACTAGCCACATTTGAAGTGTCCAATAGCCAACGTGGCCAGTAACTACCATATTGGACAGCAAAGACATAGAACATTTCCACCCCTGTAGAAAATTCTGTCACAATGCTGATAGTCTAGAACATACCAGTCTATGAAATGGGCATAATATGAAAACTACTACAAAGATGAATTATAAGTTTGAAATTAGACTTTTTCTAGCAACAAGGGACTTTCAGAAATATTCTAGGTCAACCGTCTTTGGTTCTGATAAGGAAACTGAGTCCTAGGAAATTTATTTACACTATTCTTCAAGCTTTACAAGCAGTCACATGGTTGAGATTGAATGTTAAGTTGTCCAACTCTCAGGGAAGTGATTTTTCCACTAAACCCGCTGACTGGCTGAACACTAACCATGTGGTATGCCTCACCCTCTTTAAGATGATGTGGGGTAAAATATCTATACAGCATCTATTCTTCCATACACTAAAAGGAAAATTGAGGTACAACAATTTACCCTGTATTTATTCCGTATCTATGTGGTTCTAACGGAGCCAACTCTATCCAGGGGAATCTGGAAGTGGGCACATGGCTCAGTCCCAGCCAATCAGCATATTCCCATCCCCTTGTCCACAGTGATTGGTTTAGGCATAGAAGACTCAAGCCATTCAGTCAATTCAGAGACTTTTGTTGGAAATACTGGGCAAAAGATACTCTCTTTCCTGCAGGGGTTGCTCAGCTGTGAATCTGGGGCTCTCAGAAGCCATCTTGCTTCACAAAAGGGAAAACCTGACAAAGAATGAAGCCAACACAAAAAGAAAGCAGAACAAGAAAATGGGAGCTCTAGATCAAGTTCTGATGACATTATCTGAGGGCCTGGTTCCAGCTGTGTCTGAGGCCAGGCTAACCCTTGAACTTTCAGGTTCTATGAACCAATAGACTTTTCCTCCCATCACTAGCCAGTCTAAGTTGGGTTTTGACATTTGCATGTGAAAGGTTCTGACTAATACAGGTACCTCTTTCCACAAGGAGATTAGGAAGTAGTTATATTAATGCTTTCAATCAACCTTGAAAAGCATAGCAAGAGGGAAACACCAAATCACAAAGCACATGATGGCAGAGGCAAATCTTGGTTCATGTGATGCCATTCTGGAAGGGATTCCCCAAGTCAACCCCAATTATGCTCAAACCGTCCCAGCTACGCATCAATCACTAGGTTTCAACGCACCACATGTGCATTTTTCTTCCCATCACCCAAATTTACAAGTTTCTTATCAAGGTAGACCTGCAACATCACTTTAAAATTCAATAAAGTGTCCTCTATTCACAAGCCCTGGGAATTTTTTCAAGATATTTTCACTGTCTAAAAAAAAAAAAAAAGCAAAAAAATCCCCCCAAGGTCTCATGATGAAACTACGATTAAGACCTCTTGGTCCAGTGGGTTTTCACTCAAAATTCTTTTACTGTCCTTTTCCACAAACCCTGCACTGATTCCTGACTCTTGGGCCTGTTTCTCCCTTTTTCCTGAATTTGACATTGAAGTTTCTCTTTTATTCTAGGTCCAATGTGCAAAACTATGACAGTCTTAGTTTCATAGAATCTAGAAATAAATGATTTATGAAATCTGTTAGCAACTATTTTATTGTAACCCATATATTCTAGGGAAATACATTTTGTCTTCAGGGTGGCCCATTTCAGTATGTTCACTTCCACGGCAATGTTGTTTGAAATCACTGACTGAAATCAGGCCATTTTAACAGGATAAGTTTTTAATGGATTAACTTCCCCTTAAGTAGTGTTAATTTTTTAAAAAGGCTTTGACTTCTCCTTTATAAAATGATTTTTAAATTAATCACTGTTTAAATATACGGATTTGGGCATGAAATAGTTGTTCTCCATTAGTCGCTTGTTTATTTATTTCATTCAATGATCTTGTCCAAATCCACTCATTTCTATGCTGTTGTGCTTTCGGTCCAGCTCATCAACAGCTTGGAGCTACATTTTTTCTTCCATTTAGCTTTTTCACTTCACCTCATTAATATTCAGCATTCCAAAATTTCATTTATTCTCCTGTTCCTATTAAATTCTAGCCAAAGATTAGCGAGGTCCTATGGCTTAAGATTTTTACTAATAATGAATATTAGTATTAACCTGGTGTCTTAAAGTCATCAAAAACAATTCCATCAAGTTCTGATAATATCATTAGCATCTTTTGTTATATGTGTGTCACATGCTGGGTGTCTCTGGCTGGATGGATGCATTATGTTCCAGTTTTCATTTGGTCCTTACCTTAAGCTTGTGAGGTAGGTATCATTTATAGCAATTTTATAGACACACAAACAAAAGTAAAAAGATTAAATATCTTGCCCAAGGTTACAGTGGTAGGTCAGGATTCAGACACGGCTCCCTGGCCCTCTAAAGCCTGAGCTAATTCTTTTGACTGCATGGCCAACAATTCTAAAATTTGAACCAACAATATCAAACTGAAATCCTTCATAATTGTATTCTTTGTAGCCTTAAACCTGAAAGTAGTGTCTCATGTTGGCAGTTGGCCGCTCTCATCTTTTGTCCTTGGGCAAGGGGCGAAAAGAGGCCTCTGCCCCCTCTGATTGTGCCCTGCACCTCCAGTTTACTCACTGAGGACTGTTAGTTAATCCACAGTAAAAAGATTTGTGAGCCTTGTGTAAAAGGGAATCTTCTAATTCTCCCTTACGTGATAATGCAATATACCAATGTCCTTATTATGAATTTATTGAGAAAAAAGTGTGTGTGGGGGACACATTTAATAAACATCATGCTAATTTTTATCCTTGGAGAGTCTGGAATAATCGCTGCCTTTCCTAATCGCCAGTGTCTCTAGCTGGTTGAGAGATAAGGCCTGCAATCCCAGGCTAGAGAAACCATCTCCAATTTCCCCAAGTCAGTCAAAGAGAGGCAGGGACTGAAATCCTGAGTTCTATCTTGCCACACATTTTCCAAGAATGCCTCTCTTCCAAATCGTGAGCAACATCTAACATGACCCTGGGCTGCAAACTTCTGCCCCAAAGCAAAGTAGAAAACCAATTTATGTAAAATTAAAAGCTATTTGCTTGATCCATCACTTGCTTCTACTCCGTCCTACTTTCACCTCTAACACATTCAGCTGGAATTACAGGCTACCTCTCCATCCGGCACTGGGGCATAGAATCTATCTATGCACAACCATGGAGCATAAACATTACAGAAAAATAATGACTTCGGAAGCACCAAGCACCCTACTCAAACACAAGCTACATGTGTGTTCACAGATGGAAACTAACGGCTGTTTACCCTGAAGGCCCCATAAGAAAAATGCAGTCACCTTTACAGTAAAATGCAACTTACTATTCAACATGCAACAAACTGAGATAAAAGAGAGCTGGGAATGAATTCCAACAAAGAGCTCTTACAGTACCTTGGAGTTCTTCGGGCGACTCCAGGCCATTCAGGATCTGTGCAGGCCCCACATAGCTGAACTGTACCACTGATGAGATCATAAGACCAAGGTAGGAAAGGGTTGCAGGCTCAATTCTTTGCTGGGTAGGTCAGGGAACAGAACTTGTGTGACATCGTATTGTGTCTCACCCTGGAGGTGCACTTAGCAAAGTCAGAAATCTAATGTTGATTAACTGAACAAAAGAAACAATAAAGGTTTTGTCTGGCAAAGGATTACGCAACATATTCAAGTTAATGTAAACAGGCTGGAGCTGCACCAGAGCGATTCTGACCATTTCCCGGACGCAACAAATAAGGGCATGCATTCCTTGTCAGTGTATCACAAAATGACAACAAAAGCCATCCAAAGTTTCCTGTTGAGAGATGCCAGCAGGTATTGACAAAAGCTTAAGAGTGTCTTTCTGAGACTTCTGTGGTTTAGCACTTTGTCAAAACAGGATACTATTTAAATTAAAAATTTACTGATTCAAGTTCAGAAAAACCCTGCTTTGCTGTTTTTATAACCAAATTCGTGGGTGGGGAAACTTTGACCTTTATTTTTTCTTTTTTTTAATGGCACCTTATATGGGTCTGAGAAGGTGCTATATTTAGCAAGCCAGTTTTGAGAACTAAGGTGTCTAAGCAAGATGACTATCACTTTCTATGAATTACTGTACATGTGAAATCATGGGCTTGTTACATTATACAGAAGCAAGTCAAGTGAAACAAACAAAAATACCTGTTTGCATACATAAGTTTTGTAAAAATCTCTGTGGGGAGAAAAAGGGGAAATACACATAGACTCACCATAGCATAACGTGTTTCCTACGTGAATCTTGTTCAGCATGCAAAAGTGTTTCTTTAGAGAAGGAGGCTAAGGCAGGACTACAAGACTGTGGTCAAGGAAGCAAAGTCAATTGTCAACCAGAAGCGGTGCGGTGGTAAGAACCTCGGTGCTGGGGAAACGATGGAGCCTCCAGGAACTGTGGAAGTGCAGTCAAGTTTGTTTCTATCTGTGGGCTTTTCCACCTGCTGTTCCCTCCATCTGAAATATTCTTCCTCCAAATACTTGCAAGACTCAATCCCTCACTCAATCAAGGACCCTATTCAAAGGTCACTTCCTCAAAGGAGTCTTCCCTAGCCAGCCCATCTAGCATGGGAATCTCATCACCACTGCCCACGTGTTAACCAGCTTTGTTTTCCTATAAGCTTGCGTCATCATTTGACCTCTGCTGATTACTTTCTTTTTGCTTACCGTTTTAATGTCCCTTGAAAATATTAGCTCCATGAGTTCAAGGACCTGTCTACCCTAGGCCGCTGGTAGTGTCGAAGTCAATGCAGCCGCCCAAGAATTTGTCAGATGTTGAACAGGGAATCTCATTAACGGTCTATTTAAGTCTCTGAAAAGACCTGTTCTTTGTAAACTTCCCCCTGCCTACCTAACTACATACCTGGGCATAGCACTAACAAAATCATTCCAATAATGTCAAAGACCTCTGAGACACCAGAGGCATTGGCTAGAAATATTGAACTACTCCTTTTTCCATAAAATCACTTTGAGATTATCTTCTACGGTCTCACAGCTTTGAGAAGAGGCAATCTCTCAATGTTCGGGGGGAAGACTGGAGGCAATTTGGAGAATTTGAGAAAGAAATCTAATTCTTCAAATATCTTGGTGCAATTCTCTCTTCTTTGGTCAATCTCTCTTTCTTATTAGTCACAGGCAAATCTTCTAGTGAGGTGAACAATACTTAGGCCAATGGCCTTGAACCAACAGTGCACCAGTGCTCAGGCCACATGTTTGCCTTTAGCGTTTTTTCTGTCCAACTCAGCTAGGGATGTGACACATTACAAGCTGTTACACTGGCTCACTAATGCAATGAGTCGAAATAGGGCTAATGAGGAGGTTGGTATTGGTGGAACCCAGCCTTCAAGACAGCCCCACAGATTCTCATCGTCTGGTATTCATGCTTTGCGTAGTCTCCTCAGACACTGTGTCAGGGCTGGTCGATGTGACCAATAAATATGGCAGCAGTAATGGTATGTGATTTCCAAAGCGAGGTCGTAAAAGACTTGGATCACTCTGAGGAAGCCAGCTGCCAGGTTATAAGGTACTCAAGCAACCCTATGGAAAGGTCCTCATCACGAGGAACTGAGGCCTCCTGACCAACGGCATGTGAGTGAGCCATCTTGGAGGCGGATCCTCCAGCCCCAGTCAAGCCCCAGCTCACATCTTAACTGCAATCTCATGAGAGACTACAAACCAGAACCACCTGGCTAAGCCACTCCCATATTTTTAGCCCACAGAAAATGTGTGACATAATGCAAGTTCACATTTTTGTTTTAAGACACTAAGTTTTGGGGTAACTAATAGAGTATCTGAACATCCTAACGGAAAACGTGTATTATCTGGCTGGTATGTACTTTCCTCCTGCAGGAAAACATGCCCCCTGCCCCATCCTTGTGTATGGGAATCATCACTGCACAGAGTCCCAGTTAAGAAAGCTGACTTCTAATTTTCACATGGGCAGCCAGTTAAACAAGACATCAAACCAACAATTAGGATGCATAATACAAGGAATTCAGAATTCTAAAATCCCTGGGCTCTAACTGGCCTGTTGCAGAGTATGGAAGCCCTCCTGATTCTAAGGTGGATTTGTTAATGAAGGATTTGGCCACTTAGAAGAGGGATCTAGAGCAGAGAGGCAGATAACTGAAACGAGTGTAGAAGGTTGTTTGAAGTCCATGGTAAGGTAGAAAGGGGCAGCATTTCTGAACTCCAGATAACCAGTGCTATATAGGAATATTGCTTGAGCTTCTGATTTTTTTTAGGAGAAGCTGGAAAATGAAATTTTGACGGGAAAATTCTAGATTTTTTAACCTTTGCAACAAACTCCACAAAACGTTAAACCACGTGTGTGTAAAGGAATAGCATCTAGCCTGTGGGCCGTCAGTTTGCAATCTCTAATGGAGAATCAATTTCCTGCTTCCCTCATTCTTCTCCTATTTTAACCTAAACCTCAAAATTCCTATTTTCAATGAACTTCATTTCCTAAGCTTCTTTCACATTTTCTTGGACAATTCCATGCTTTTTAACAAAACATCACTGCCCTGTTTGTATCAAAGTCATCATGATGGCTGCATTTGCCCCTTTTTTCATAAACGCAGTAAATAACGTGATAATACAGAAGTGAAAGAACAAGTCTCCTGCAGGTGTGAAGAGAACCACCCTTGGGGGGAAAAAGAAACAGAGCACTGAAGAGTAACAAATTACTTAGTCCCCAAGAGAAGCAAGTCAACTCTGACTAGAAGGCCTCATCAAGAGACAACTTCAAAATCCATGCTTCCCCTCCCAACACATTAAGACCCAAGAAAAGTAAAAATCACGAGGAAATTAGAATACTCCCTGATCCTTTCTGCTCCCACGTACCTAAAGTCAAAGAGAAAATAATTGTATAGCGTCCTCCTTAGAGTGGAGAGGGGAACTAGGAGAGGGTCAGAGTGGGGGAAGCGTCATCATCACACACTCTGTCTTTTCTTCTAAGCAGGTGCAGCTAGCTGTACCATCACAAGAGAAGTAGACCCCTGCACAGAGGACTACCGATGGGAACATCAACTCTGCACATTTCTCTTTGGCTGTAGACTCTTCAATTCATCTGGTGTATACGAAAGATCCGGAGATGACAATACAGCTATGACCATTTCTAAATGCAAGATGCTCTGAAATGCATGTAGGAGTTGACAATCACCACTCCCTGCTCATCTGTCGCCACTGAAAAGTCTCGATATCATGTAAAACTCCAATTCTTTTTGTGTGGGCCAGCCTAGGATCTCACATGTGATATAACCCACCACCAACATCATAATATGAATGATTAGAATAAGAGCTGAAGAGCAAGCAATACTTTGAACACAAGGTGTCAGATTATTCTTTTTAAATTAATCCCCTGATATAATCTGATGGGTAGATATTTCTATTTTCTAGAAGTTCAGAAGTGAGCTAACTTGGACAAAGTCATATAGCTGGTAAATAACAGTTTTTGAGTTTGGGTATATCTGACTCCAGACTCTTAACAACTAAGCTTTATTTTCTCATCAAGACATCAAACTAAAGATGAAGGGCACCCCGAAGCTTTTCCCTCACCAATCAACACATTCAACCAACGAACTTAATGCTATTTTTATTACTGTTATTAATCTAAATGGAAATATGATTATGAATTGTATCATTGTTGATAAAACAAAGACCAATAAACCTCCCACCTGGGGGGCAGGTGTGAGAAGCACAACCACAAACAGGATTTGGAAGCAAGAAATGAAGTTCAAGGATTTGGCTTTTACAAAAGCCAACAGGAAGCCAGGGTGTGCCAATCTCCAGCCCTGAGAGAGAAGGAAAGAATTAAGACCCTCGTGAGACCCTAAGAGCAGTATCAATGGAAACTCAAGGTCACATTCCTCCCCCTCAGACTGAGGAAAGGAGGAGGCTAGTCTGTGGAACCAAAGCAAACCTTCGATAGAAGGAAACTTTCAGAGGAAATGATTTAAGCTTTTTTTGGTGAGAAGGGTATTTTTCAAATGCTCTTTTGAAGTTCTTATTTCCATCTTAAGTCTACACAAATAAAAATAATCAGTTTTCAAAGGGTCTTGTGGTTCACTGTGGGGGAGGGAGTTTGGCTTGGTTTCCTTCAATGAAGCTTCCAGGTCTTTGGAGATTTTTCTTATTTGGAGGGAAAACTTAAGCCCTCAGGGAGAAAATGGAGGCAGTAGATGTTCCCAGGGATTACTGCAGTATCGCCCTGCCCCAATAGCAGAGCAGTAAAAGAAGGACGTAGAAGACATAATATGTGGCAAGGAGTTAGAGACAGACACTTGGGAGATGTATGAAGAAGCCACATTAAAAGAGACTACTTTTTGATCTTTCATCAGGAGGATATATTTACCAAAATGTTTTAAAAGCAAAAGAACATTCTGGAATACCATTGTCCAACAGAACTTTCTATCTTGATGGAAATGTTCTCTATTTGGATTGTCCAAAATGGCAGTTCACTAGCCACATGTGGTTATTTAAATTTAAATAAAAAGTAAATATAATTTAAAAATTCAGTTCTTTAGTTGTACTAGTCACATTTCAAGAGCTCTGTTCCTTTATGTTCCCATAGTTCCCTACGTTTACATCTATTAATGCATTTATTACATCATATTATAATACTCTCTGTATAGTTTCAACTCTGACATAAGGTCTAAGAAATATTCGATTTGTACTCCAGTACAGTCACACACCACATAACAATGTTTCGGTCAACAATGGACCTCATATATGATGGTGGTCCCATATGATTAGCACCATACAGCCTAGGTGTGTACTAGGCTATACCATCTAGGATTGTGTAAGCACCCTCCATGATGTTCACACAATGACAAAATCGCCTAACAAGGCATTTCTCAGAACATATCCCCATTGTTAAGCGACGCATGACTGTACTAAGTAGGGTCCAGAACACAATAGGTATATAATAAATGTTAATATGAATAGATAAGTGACTAGATGGGTAAACGAATGAATCACTCAATCCTCTAGTCTATTCTCACATTTACTTCCTAGGGGCCTTGCTGTCAGATAGAATTGCTACATTATTTACACCAATTTTAATATCAAACGAATCCTAGATCTTGATGATGGAAATAATTATATTAATAAAGATCAAAATGAAACTTAGATCTTGTTGATGACGATAATAATAAAGATCAATAATCTTCGCATGAGAATGCTGTGATTTTGAGTCCTAATAACTTTGTTTTCTATCAGGTTCTCTCCAGGCCCTGTCTTGCTTTTTTCCAAAATTAGGTTAAAAAAAAACAACTTTCTTGTTTTTCATCTATCTTTCTCCATAAAATGAGCAAGTTGCTAGATGTTCAAGCTTCTCCTCACCAAGATGTCCTGAAGATCAAAACCCAGATTTCTAAACCAGGAGTCAACAAACTTTCTGTAAAAGGCCAGACAGTAAATGTTTTAAGCTTTTGCAGGATATGTAACTACTCAAATCTATACAAACCAGCCACAGTCAGCAAAATGAATGATTGTGGCTCTATTCTGATAAAACTTTACTTATGGACACTGAAATCTAAATTTCATATAATTTTCATGTTTCATGAAATATTACTCTTCTTTTGATTTTTTCCAACCATTTAAAAATGTAAATGGCTTATAGATCCTACAAAAACAAGCTGAGGGACTTGGCTCACAGGCCTGTTTGCCAATCTCTGTTCTAAGGCTTCCTCCCAGTTCACAAGCTTCATATTCAAGTTCAAGGTCCTAGAGTCACAGAGGTATCTTGACACTGATGGAAACTAACCCTCATTGTAGACAAGCAGATATTCAAGAGCTCTACCTATAGTCCAGCAGCTCCAGGGGCCAACGGGGAGCCAAACAAGGGAAGTATTGGTTTCAAAGGGGGGAGTGGCGAAGGGTGGAGGTGAGTGCAATCCTTATCCACCCACCCTGGTAGCAGCTCCAGCTGGTGTCACCATCAGCTGAGGAGACAGATGAAGGCTCAGCTGGTCTCAAGATCCTTTTATAAACCAGTTTTGTCCAGACTTCTATTAGTCAAAATCCTAATCTACATAAGAGTTTCTGCAAGCCCGTTAATTATGCCTTTGATCTGCAGTTACATTATCTTCAATTAAGCATTAATATATTGTGCATGAACTGACACGGTGTCATGCAAAACGGTAAGGCTCCTGGAATACATTTCCAAAGCCAGTATTCTAAACAGAGCTGTGCAGGCCGTAAAATATTTGTTTTCAAATTCATCTGTGTATATTTTCAAAATTACTGCTCTCTCAATTTTCTTTGAAACGTCTGACCTGCTGTTCATAAGTCAAAAAATATAATCTCTCTTTTGTAGAAGTCCAATTGGTAAACTGTGTTTAAAAAAAAAAAAAGTCAGATTGGCTACTTGCTGTTAGATGGTGGGTATTCAGGCCTCGCACAGCTGGAGTTACCTTAAAGAAAAATCGCCCCAAATGCCCTGCAGACCTCATGGACTAGGATGCTGTAAGTCCATTTTGCCTTCATCAGTTAACAGCCCCAAGATTCCCAACCAGTTGCAGAATGAAGGGCTTCGATTTTAAAAGGGTCAAGTCACACATGAATATGGTTATACAGGTAAAGAGATGTAAGACGCCCAGTTTGTCTTTCTGGTTCCATGTTGGTAGTTTGTTCTTTCTGTACGTTGCACAATGAGCAGAGCAGGTATCTGTTTATAAAACACTGACAGAAGAAAAGTCCTGGATAAACAGAGACTCTACGTTTTAAATAATATTCAAGTTCCTGAATGAGGTATGCCCTAAACTCCTAGAAACCAGGTGTGACTCTGAGACATGGGCCAATTTCAACACTTACCTGAAAGGTATCCAAATGACTTTGGTAGGAAATCAAGTTAGTGATCTTGTGAGACTTACAGTATTTCCCAATTTGGGCTGGCCTGGACGTATTATAAAAATGGGCACATGTTGTAAAAATGTGGTCTACAGGTCCATTCCAAAGCAGGAATGCACAACTGTATAGAGAAAAGGGGATAAGCTGCATATTTTAAAGTCTCAGATAGACCTTCAATATGATACCAACTAGATTATCCTTCTCTGTCCTCACTCCCTGGACTTCTCAAGTAGACTCCAAGGTGAATAGGGTGGGTGGCCTACCTAATTCTTACCTAGGACATTCAGGCTCCTATTCAGTGCTACATGCTGGGCAAATTACCTAAGGGCAAAAGCCAAGACTCCTAACATCTTCTGATGACCATAGATTGCTTGCATTGGTGAGATGAAGTCAGAGAGTTCATTTCTACTACCCTAGGAGGATGCTGGGGAACAAAAAATGAGGGGAAAGTAGAATGAAAGAGCCACTAAGATTTCAAGTTGGCAAGGAACTTAGCTGTCACGTTGACAAGTGGTCTTCAACCACGGGAGTGCAGAAAACGCACTTATGAAGGCTTTTAAACATACCCATGCTTGGGCCCCATCCCAAGATTCTTATTCAGTAGACAGAGTTCAGGAATCTATCTATGATTTTAAAAAGCTTTGAGACCTAGAGCTTGATGATGATAAAAATTATATTAATTCTATGCCTCCAGGGTTGAGAACTACTGACTAATCTTTTGTAGATAAGAAACTGAGACTTACACAGGTAAGTCACTTGGACAAAATCAGACATGCTTGGATTCAAAAGGCAAAGAGTAGAGGAAAACCATATCAGTATATGACTGAGCCTTGCAGTATGGCTCTGTGTGGAAGGAGTGCCGTTATGTTGTGGTTCAAGGGGGGTAGTCACATTGTAGACATCTTCGATCTACTTAATCATCTATAAAGTATCTATGTAAATGTAAGATATTTTTGTGGCAGATGGCAGTAAAGTGTGTACTTTTTTTTTAATTGAGGTAAAACTGGTATAGAATATTATATAAGTTTCAAGTGTACCATATTATTATAATTTGACACTTGTATGTACTACAAAGTGATCACCACCAAAACTCTAGTTACCATCCATCACTATGCAATTGACCCCCTTCAACCATTTCGCCCATTCCCCAACCTCCTTCCCCTTGGTAACCACCAATCTGTTCTCTGTATCTATGAGTTCGTTTTTGTTTTTGTTTTTGTTTTGTTTGCTTTGTTTTTTTAGATTCCACATATGAGTGAAATAAGACAGTATTTGTCTTTCTCCATATGACTTATTTCACTTAGCATAATACCCTTAAAATCCATCCATGTTGTCGCAAATGGCAAGATTTCCTTCTTCTTTATGGCTGAGCAGTATTCCATTGTATGTATATACTACATCTTCCTTATCTAGTCATCCATCGATGGACACTTGTAGGAAAGTGCTTTAATGCAGTAAAGCCAGATATATTATGAAAATACCCCAACAGATTGGAGTAAGGTGTCTTCAAAAGGGGGCTTTCCTCAATTTCACACAAGTATGTGGTATAGGCTAGCTAAGGCCCTGCCAGCTAAGTCCATTTTCCTGAATATCACAAAATTACTAATTTTGCCATTACACCTACTGCAATGCAAGGAAAGTTGTCAGACTAAGAAGACACAAAGAAAGGAAAGCTGGGTGTTGGGTGGCACCTCTGTGCAACTTAGAAAAAGATGCCCCTTCCTCCAAGCAGATGCAGGCCCAGTCCCACGCCAGGGTGCACGGCTTGGTAAATGATGGCTGGATTTCAGTTCTCACTAGCCCCCTCATTCAGGCAACCTTGTTCAATGAATGATCTGCAAGATCATATCTGGTTTTCTAAAGCAGAGATCAGCAAACTATAGCCCAAATCTGGCTCACAGCCTGCGTTTGTACGGCCCTTGAGCTAAGAATTGCTTTTATATTTTTAAATAGTTGAAAAAAAAAATCAAAAGAATATTTCATGGTATGTGAAAATTACACGAAATTCAAATTTAAGTGTCCACAAATGAATTTTTATTGGATACAGCATGCTGGTTATGTATTGTCTATGGCTGCTTTTGCCTGACAACAGCAGAGTAAGTACTGCCACAGAAGTACTTACTGGCCCACTGAACCAAAAATATTCACTGCTGACCCCTGATTTAAAGGCAGAAAAGAGTTAACTACTAAGCCAAATTCCTTTTGTAGATTTAATGAAAAGTTCCAAGCAAATATGGCAGGTAAAATAGTTTCTTTATATACACAAACTTGACTGAGACAACGACAGAGGAAGGTCAACTTCATTACCTAGCCACCTTGACGGTACCTTTAAATGTCATCAATCAGTATGTGCCTTCCATGACTTGCAAGGGCTCATTATAAATTACAGCACACGGGCCCCTGACACGAGCCAGGGACTGTAACAGGACTCTTGTGACGTAATGTGATAAAGGAGATTTCTCTGTACAGCTCTATATGGCACAGAGCTGGAGAATTTCCAAGAAATTTAATTTCCAGTGTGCCACCTTTGACTATTCAAGATAATTCCACCCAAGCACCAGGCATCCTTGAAGAAAATTTTATCTTTTCTGGAAATGCTTGTCATTGGGTGTCATCCTCGAAAATATAAATTTGAAGCTATTTTTTCCAACGAGACAGACTAAATCCAGGATGTAGATTTTCCAATTAGACTCTTTTTAAACATCTGTTGGTAGGCTGCATTTAACATGAGTTATTTGAGCAAAGCACAATTTGATTACACTGTCTGAAACCAAGCCAAAGTCTGCAAAATAATAGCTCAATTAAATTCTGTTTTGCTTTCATTTGTCTTAGATTTTCCTGAGTGTGATACTGTTGCAAATAATCAAGTAAACCAATTTCTTTCAAAATGAGAGATTTGGGTATATTTTCCATCTTCCCTCCGTGTTTATTTAATAATCTATTCCATCTTCGCTATGCTTCATTGAACTTAATCTTGACACCACATACATTTCTGTATTTTGCCTTTAGTCCCTTTTAATTTTCTATACTTATAAATTAAAGTTCTATGCCATTAATATTATACCTTAAACAGATTAGCAAATATACAAAGGCAGGCACAGAGCATTAGGGCAGTCAAACAGCACTGCAGGAGTTTTCTGATTTTCACTCCATACTTGGCAAGATTCATTTCATCGACCCAAGGAAAGATTTAGGCAGGACTGATATTGGATTCTTTTAATGCTGTATTTATGGTCTTGAAATGTTCCCAGAGGTTTATGAACCAGTCTGTAGCCTCTTCGATGAAAGCTGTATCAATTTTCCTTTCTTTTTGGCTCAGATATTTCACTCACTCATTCATTCATTCATCACTCACTCATTCACTAACTCATTCATGAAAGAAATATCTACAGATTGCCTCCTTTGTGCCAGGCAGGGTGCAGAAGGCCACAGCTTCCAGATTTCAGACTAGGGACTAGTTCCTTGGCTGCTAAGACAACCTAGCATTCATTTGTATAAAATTCTGGAAAGACAAAGACAAAACAGAGACCAGGATGGAATTTTTACAACAGCATGACCCTCATTTATGCCAAAATTGACACATTTAGGAAAATAATAGTCCATCCCAATAATGCTAATAACAACAGTAGCAGGGATGATGAGCGTAGCTAACATTTATTAAGTACTTGTTGTATGCCAGGCACCATTCTAGGCTATTTACATGTAGTAATTCAGCTAGTCTTCATAACAACTCCACAGGAGAGGCACTGTGATCATCCCCATTTTACAGATGAGGAGTCTAATGTCTTCCCATCAAGTCTGGTTAGCCACAAGTTAACTACATGCAAAAGGACAGGCCTTGTTATGCTGCTAAAACGTATATTTGAGTACTGACTGATATCCAGAGAATTAAAATATAATTTGGAGATTAATAGGTATTCATTTTCCCTTTGAAAGGAGTTTATATAATTATGAGAAAAGCTAACTTTTCTGAGAATTTACTATGTCCCAGGCACTGTGCAAGCATTTTTCACGCATTAATCATTTAATCTTCACAATCGCCTTCAGGTAGGCGAGGTAATCAGCCACATTCTCTAGATGAAAAAACGGAAATACAGAGAGGTTAAGCTACTTTTCCAAGGTCACTTAAACCTGGCCGCCTGACACCAGAGGCCCTGCTCTGAATCATGATGTGCCTCCTCTCACCATATTTGAAACACAAATCTCTGAAACTCTCAACCACCTTGCTGTGTTTGTATGGTGACCCAGTGTACAAGATCCTGTCCCTTTAAGGACAATTCACACCTCACTTTTGACCATGAAGAGGTATGGTTTCAGGATAAGAATAAAATTTGTTCAGTCTCGGATAAGGATATAAGAAAAACACAAAGTACATGTTTAATTCTGGATAATATTTCAATAGTTACCACAGGATCTGTCAGGCTTTCCAGAAAAAAATAATCCCAAGTACTTCTCTACTCTGGTATGTGATCTCTACTCTGGTATGTGATCAGCATAGACTATGTCAGAAAAGTGTATGTCAAGCTTGGCAAAGGGAAGGCACACGTACCACCACTCCCAACTCCAGTGGCTGTAGCAGACATGGCTAATCAATCATGGTGAACCTACAGAGGCCATCCTGGTTCCAGAATCCTTCAAACAGCACTCTAGGCAGAGCCACCTCTCACCCAAATCAAATGAAACGTCTTTGCTCTGTCTACTCAATGTGGTTCAGACTCTTAACTCTGTTTCTAGAATAAATAACAATCCCTTTATGCTATCAAATAAAGAACAAACCAGACATAATTTCACCAATGTCTTATTAAAAGCAGCATCATTAGGTCTGACAAAGCAGCTCTTCCTTGCATAGACAAGGGAGTGCCTGGCCTGCGGGTCCTATGGCCAGAGGAATCAGAAGGAACCTGCTAGGCCATAGCAACAGATATCGATGAAAAAGCAGCATGGGACAACATAGCAGAGAATTGAGATATGGGGAAACGTAGCATATCATGTGGCTTTTAGTTTCCTCCCGAAGAAAGCAGACAGAGATATAATTCTCTTGGAATTAAACTCAAACACAATTTATCACCAGGGCCTTCTGTCTAAATGGCAGGGGACAGAACAAGCAATATTTGCAATCCTGGATTTTGGGGACTCTGAAATATTATCAAATGAACTGTGCTTATATCTATCTCCTGATAGATAGGATCATGGCTCTGAATTCTCCGCATCTCACTCCCCAGGAGGAAGACTACAACCTTCTTCTCAGGACATCTAATTTAATCCAAAGCTAGAAAACTAAGAAACTAGATGAAGGCTATAGAATTTAGACTTGGCATGGTAGATAAGAGTAGACCATCGCAAGTTTTTGAACAGCCGAGCGACGTGGCATTTAGGGAGGGGCTGAAGCAGTAGGTAGGACAGGAGATATGCAAGAAGAACAGAAGATGCGCTGAGGGGATGGAGGAGGACAGGTTTCTGTTCTTTGCCAAGATCTAGCCATGTGCCAACTGAAGGTTTGTACTCTGGAACAAGGTAGCAGCAGGGGAAAAACAGAGAAGGGAATGGACAGAAGATACCCAGTGGAAGGTAAAATGGCAGATCTGATGACGGATAACACGGTGGGGATGAAGGAAATTAATAAGTCAGTGATGACTCATGACTGACTAATAGGGCCTGGTGACAAAAGTGATGAGTTGGATTAAAGAAAATTGAAATTGCTGTGATGGTGAGCTAAGAGAGAGCCAGGGAGAGGCAGTAAGGAGGGGCAGAAACAGGCTTGGAGTCACGGGTGTAGATGTACAAGAATGAGCAAAGAGGAGAGATGCACTGCTGGAGAAGATCAAAAGAACTGAACTTTGGGATATGAATGAACTTGTGTTCAGGAAGAGAACTGAGAAGCAGAAAGAGAATGGCATGGGGACAAGGGGGCATTGAATTGAAGAAGTTCAAAAGAAGGCAATTTCCAAAAACCTGAGTTAGCCAAAGGATGGGTTAGCTACTAGGAGGTCAGACAGGCTGAGGTGAGGAGGGAGACATGGCCGCTGAATTCAGTGACAATAAAATTCAAGAAAATGATGAGGATAAAAGCCAGACGTAGGGGAGGTTAGCAAGGAAAGTGGCTGGTTAAAAAAAACAAAAAAAGTTGAAGCAGCAGGCAAAATATTCAGGTTCTGAAAGCTTGGTAGCAAAAGGAGGAGTTAGAGGAGAGTCGCTGGGAGGGACTGAGTCATCCACAGTTTTTCAACTACCCGTTCACAATCCACACTTGACCACGAACACCGAGAAATGCTGGGCCCCGTCCGCTTGAATGTTTACCAGATCTCCTCAATGGGATGTAACAGAGAAGGACAAGGGCTGGCGCTCTTTGCCCAGCCGTGTCCTGGCAGCTTTACATTCTGCTACTTCAGTAGTTAGAAGTCTGTTCTTGTGATGGAGCTGCACAAGTTAGGAATCGAAGGCAGCAGCCCCAGACCCTTCAGAAATGACTAGGATTCAGTCTCCACAATGTACTGGGCAATAATTTCAAACTTAAACAATCCCAACGACAAGGCGGCTGAAGTCCACCAAAAGTTCAAAATGGGATATGTTCTCTTTAAAATTTTGAGAGCGACTAAATATGACAACCATCTGATGTATGAAAATTATTCACAACCAAAAACAGACAGTCTGGAAATAGCCAGGATGACTTCATTTAGACAGAATTACCCAAATCTGTTTCTAATATACACAGTACACATAATAAATTTTTACAATATGACAAGGAAAACAAACTTAATAAAAGTTCCCGATCTTTTGTTACACAAGCATGCTATATCCATGCTATGTTTATAATAGTTTGCTCATGATATCACAGCTCAGTAACAAAGGCCCAAGCAATACAAAAACAGTTACTAGGCATGACATCAACTCACAACTACCGTAATTACATCGGTACACAAATTTCCCAAACTGTACATTTTCCAAACTGCTTCTCAATTTCAACGGCTGCCTTTAGACAATTACTTGCAGAGTTGTCTGCAGGCTTTGAGTAATACCCGTCTTTCTTCTCTTTCCCAAGCGTCATTTCCCTTTAGAAAGTGCATATTTCAATTACAAGCACTATTTTTCAAATATGCCCATAAACATATGTCCAAATTAGGAGACAGTGTGGTCTAGTGGTTAGTGACAAGCATTAGACATCAGCAACTCTGATTCCGTTCCTTTCGCTGTCCCTGTTTGCTAGGCCCAGGCAGTACCTCAGCGAGAGGGAGTAGAATGTAATGGATGAGAGCAGAGATTCTTGAGCCAGACTGTTTAGGCTGGAATCCCAGCTCTGCCACTTTTCATCTGTTTGGCTCTGAGTAAGGTAACTTCTCTATGCCCCACTTTCCTCATCTGTAAAATGGGAAGAATAATAGAATTTAGCCCCATATGGTTGCTGTACAGAGGCTGGCTCCTAGAAAGTACAATTTAAGTGTTTTCTATTTAATATCATTACTATTATATTTCAGGGAATCAGTTTCCTGTTTGAAGACCTGGCTTAAATTATCCTGACCCACAGTGAGTTGTGTAATTTTTCTAACGTTAGGACAAGGGTTTCATCTTGGTCATATTACCTGGATAAAGTGAGGTTCAATGAATCAAGTTTGAATGAATGAATGAAATCCATAGGTTCCACAATACCCAATGATTACAGAAGCGAAAAATCTTATCTTGTAGAAATTGGTTTATATCCTATTTCTCTAATGGCTTGCTTTCACGTTCCTGCAGCTAATGTTGATAAATACCTCCAACCCAACTGAAATAAGAGTAGGGAAAAAAGATTTCGCCCTGTGATTTCAGAAGCATATTTCTCTAAGGACCAAACTTCTTGAGCCCATCCCACTTGCACGACCTCTGTCTCACTATGTTGCATGGTCAGCTGGCTTTCCCGACCAGGCAGGGCGCCAGGGGAGCGAGACTACCCCCGTTGTCACTTCTGGTCCACGGTGCTCACACCAAATGCTGTTATTCTAGGCTTCAGGAAATTTTCTAACCACTGGACAGGGTCCAATGCTGTGTGCTAATGAGTTTCAGATTGGAGGACTTCACTGTGCATGTGTCAGAAAAGTGCCACAGTTTATGGCGAGATGGGGGCAGGGAAAAAAAGACACACAAAAAGGAAGAAAAAACAGTAGTTAAAAAATGCTGGCGACTCAAATTGACAGGGAACGTGACCTCTGCACTTCATCAGAAATTCCTGCAGACTTACAAAATAAAGGAGTTTGCTTTTATCACACACTGTGAGACTCATATGGAAAAATGGAAAACACTACATCACTTGACCTCAGCATGCCCCCTTTCAACCACAGACGAATATTGTGTACAAAAATTCTAAATCAACTTAAGATGTTAAAAAAAAAAAAAGCTTTAATTTTCTGCATTAGACTCGATGATTACTCTTTGGTTCTTGAGATTTTGCTTAGAAGGTTCACACAGGAAAAGGACTCATAATTCCAGGAAAAGTAGTTTATCACGTTGGGAATAATAATGTAGTGGTCTCTGCCGGGTGGGCACAACATCATCTATCCTCCCTGATGCTCCTTGGAGAATAATGAGCAAGCCTCACTTACCCAGGTTTGAAAGTCACCCAAGACTGAATCATGATTATTTGCTTACATTAACAGAACATTAAAACCAATTTTAAACAACTTAAGGAAATTCTAGCCATCTTTGCTTAGTGATTCACTTCTTTGGGAAGCTGTTTCTCCCTTCAAGGCAACCAACAGGCTTGATAGCAAGATGTCTCATCATCAAGAAGAGTCCCTTCTTAGGAGAGTTTAACTCACAGGACTTTTTTTGAGTAATGAGATTACATTTCAAAAAAAATTTTTTTTGCCACACTTAGTACTGGTGACTTTAAAAATCCAATACTTTCACATCCTCCAACTGTCATCAACATTTTTTCAGACGATGTCAATAAAATTGATTGCTTGCAGTTCTGAATTCTGCTCTGCACATGGAAACAATATAATTTGTTTTAAAGTATTTTCGACGGGGGCGGAAGGAGAAACAGAACCTCAGCAAGCCTATCCACAACATTGGGGCGGGGTGGGGAAGAAACCAAAAGCAAAGTAAATGGTCTGAATATTACGGTCTGCTGGAAACTTTGACAAAAATTCCCGGTGTATAAACCCTAAACCTTACTGTTGTGCTGACTGATACGTCTTCCTGTCAGATATGAATGATGTTTCTGAAACATTAATACGTTCATTAAATTCCAACTCCCCATACTTAAAATATTCTGTACTTTGGCTCAGAGGCATCTTGACAGCTTTGTTGTAATCATGTATGTGAGGTCCCCAGACTACACAGTTGTTGAGATGCCTCATAACTACAACCAATCTGTTGCTTTTACAAGTTTAATCTCGGTATTAAGGAGCTGATTGTGGTACCACGTTGACTTGACATCTTCAACTCAGTTGTATATCACAGAAACCACTATGGGTGGTGACAGACTCCTATGATGCCCAGCAACCGTACATACCTCCAACTCCCCAATCTGTAATACTACAAAACACGGCTCTTTTTTTTCGTTTTTTCTTTTTCCGAAGCACAAGTGGACGACCAGCAAGGGTCCAACAGTGTTATTCCTAATTACCTTTTTTTTCACTCTTGATCCTGTGGCTCTCATAATTAGTTACCTGGGGCTGCAATCCAATTTGAAGTGATGACAAGAAAGTGATCCATGAAAAAGTAATAAGTTAAATCCAATTTCAGCCTTCCTCTAATTAAATGCACATGGAACTAATGACTCCAACCCTAGCATTTCAGTGATAATGGTAATTAGCAAGGTGGGAGTCGCTCTCTTTTTCAACACTGGAGGTGTAAACCACAAGGTAAAATGGTAGGAGCACTCTTAATTACATGTGTCATTTTGTCAGCAATTTACACATTTTTGACCAGTCAAGTATGTTTTTCCCCCCATTCCTCCCCACCTCCTAGCCCCAACAATGATTATCATCAACATACTATTCCATGTTCCAACACATAGAAGCTCCTAAGAGCACGTCAGACTTGAGAATAAGAAATAACTTTTCTTTGCTGTTGCTCACTGCTGTCTGACACACACAGACACACGCACACACACACAAGGTGACAATTAGGAAAATTACGCAGATCTTAGTCCTCTTAATTGAAATCCAGATATTTACAGTGGAATTGGTTTTTGTTGGTTTGGTTTTATTTTTGCTTACGTTATAGAAAATATAACAATTTGCTTATTTATGGAAAACATGGCAGTCAGGAGATGCTGAGTAAATATACGTCTAAGGAGAAGCAATAATTAACTTCCTGATGGCATACTGGTTACCTGCGGTCCTAAAAAACCTGGCTTCCCATCCTGGTGCTGTTACTGCCTGTGTGACCTACAGCAAGTCACTTAACTTCTCTAAGTTTCACCTTTCCTCATCCATAGAATGGTTTAGTGACAGTTCCTATACCTTGGAGTCGCTAGGGGGCTGGTCCACATTAAGCACTTACTAAACATTAACTATCTTCTCACATAGTAACATATGCATATGGTGACAAAGACAGGCTTACACTGAAAATATCAGCACCACACTTGCATTTTAATGCTTAGACACATTGAATTACCATATAATTCAATGTCCAAACTGGGATACTTAAGAGTGAGAATTATTATTAAACACACTAGGTCAACAGGCATAGACTGGGGCTGTCCTGGGCAGACTGGGACACAGGGTCACCCTATCATAGCTGAAGTGGAAATAGCAAAAATGAGCTAACTCATTATGTTACAACTCACATCAGAATTTTGGAGGCAAGGACAAAACATATTATTTTAGAAAAAAAATTCTTAAAGTGAGAGTATTCAATCTGGGCAACAAAATGGACTTCTTGAGGTTCATGGAACCCTTATTACTGGCTGCAAAATTCCGTGTGCATGTGCATTTCTTTGAGAGGAGGGATCACTATTTCTATCATATTTTTAATGGTGTATGTAATTGAAACGACTTACCCATTTTTAAAGCATCGTCTCTATTTTATTGTTTCTTATCAAGACTTATTTTTTAGGGTTTTCGGATTCTCCAGTCATGCAATAACAACGAAATCTTAAAAGGTATCAAAATTTCAACACTTCATGTCAATTTAATGCCAGGGATGCCAATTCTAGCCAATGTTAACTCTAGACATTAAAAAAAAATAATTTGCCTCCCTCTCCTGAATTATCCACTTTAACTAATTCAATGCACAGGGATATTTTTTAAGGGTTAGCATTTCAAAACCATTCCATTTCACTATCTACAACATAAAACTGTAGTTTCCTTTAAAGGTTTCCTCTTACCAATTTATTCCTTAGTGAATAACGTGGAAATGATATGAGGTACTAAGATTATATGTGGCATTAACGCAAAGCAAAAATGCTGCCTAAAGCACGTTTTATATAACTGCAAATAAAAATGCTAAAAAACACCTGCTGAATCTTGTATTTTAACCTCCTCCACTTAAAGCAGGAGTCCTCATTATAATCCCGCGCGTCCAACTGGACTAAAAGGCTGACCTTCCAGTGGACTTCACTATCCTTCCTTCCAGCGAAATGGCCTTCTGTGTGAGGGGCTTGCACATGATATCCCCTTGGAAGGAAGACGACAGGCAGGAGAAAAAAATATCAGATGACTGGTTTCAAGTTCAAATTCTTTATAGATGGCCTGAAACTGTGGTCAGCTTTCCACTGTAGGCAACACACAAGGTTTACTTTCTTTTCTAACTTTAATGCTGCCAGAATACACATGTACTTTTACTTTCTTAGGAGAAAATGTGTCATTTGATTTCCTTCCAGTTTATGTACTTGTGCCAACAACTAAAATGCTTAAAGAACCAAAATGAATTACTACCCAGAAACGGTGGTCAAAGTTCCAAAATTCGATCAATAAAATTGCTCATCTACTCACAAAGCAATCTTCAGCCAGTAAAGTTACACATTTTCGAGGTTATGAGCACACCTGCACCGTTAAGCATTTATTTCACTTGTTTAAGCCATCTTCAGAAGTATATAAATATTTATAAAAGCAAGCCTACTATTTTTATTCACATATAATTTTCTTTTTGCAGCAAAACCTTGTTAATTCTTTTACAGCTCATAAGCATCCTGAAGGCAGGGTCTGCATCCTCGACAGTTTTGTATCTGTGAGCATCAGCCTTATGCCCTGCAAGTCGTGGCTGTTCCAGAAATGTTCACCAAGTTGCATTTAATTAATTCAGATCATTCTGATTCTGAATTCACAACGGGGCCAATTTTCATTTGTATCATTCATAAAAAAATTTGCAAAGCAAATTAACAGACTAAATAAGGGGCTATTTAGGTTACTGAGTAGATTATTTTTCAAGAACTTCAGAAGCAATATCTATACCCAATTAATGCCTTCATTATAAACCACAACGTCACCCAAGAATGCGGCCAGCTCAGATTTAGTTCAGTCTGTGTATCTGCAAAGAGTGTCATTTCTCTCTTATTTACTCTCATTTCCCTGAAATTAGTCCAAATCGGTGATGTTTGACTACATTTTGTGATCTCTATCGAGTAACCACTTATAGCCTCCTCTAACTTTCCATTTTCTTTTGTTTGTATCATCAGCCTGTGAAACTGGAGAGCACTGCCAAACAGAAAGCAGGGAAGTGTGAGATATGCTTAAAATATGAGTCACAGTATATTTGGGGATTTGGGTTTCTTTCTTTTTTTTCCTCAAGCTATCAGCAGATCAAATCCTTCTTCCCTGTCAAGCCTTCCTCTATGTGGAAGATCTGAAATTCGCTAAAATAGGTCTCTCAGTGTAGTTATGAAGGCTAAGAAGATCAGAGATGAACACTGTTAAGATTTGCTATAAGAGCTCCCTTTCATTTCAGAGCCACTCTGACTGAGATGCTCCAGCAAGGACATGGCATAGGAAGATATATTTAAATGTGAAGGTTATTCTTTCCGTGAATCACCAATTCTATATACATATTTTTATAACGAGATAATATACCATTGGCCTAGGTTAGTAATATCTTCTCTCTGTTTCTAAGGCCAGCCAACCTAATACAGCTTAGTGGATGTGCATGACCCTACCAGGCAGCTAAGGAGACATAATCTACGATGCACACGTGTGGGCATGAGCGCGCGCGTGCGCGCGCACACACACACACACACCAGTCAATCAACTCTTTTTCTCCCCCTAGTCAACCCTTAAAGCTGGTTCAAATTCTCTGCTTGTCAACTCTCCCACTGAGGGGGTAGGAAGGGACTCAAAACATCTTAGCAAAACCAGCATTCAAGATGGCCCGCTCGCCCTGCACTTTTTATACAGACTAAAGAGCTCAGCAGAATGTGTTAGATTGGTTTTGACACTGTCCTTGCCAAGAAAAATGAAGCTCTGTACCATACTCTTCTGGTGGCTAAAAACCTTACAAGAGGCCAGATGAAAAAGAGCCCTCAAAAGGAAATCCCCTGAAACTTTACTTCATATATTCAGCCCTAAAGGAACTTCATTCATCTTGGAAAAGAAGTTACCTAAAAATGCCTTATGCTTTAAAAAGCAAGTATGAGGGAAAATAAGTCTAGTACAAAAAAATTACAAATGATATTCAATATTGAAGAGCAGAGCATCAGACAGATTGTGTCTGTGTGTACTTTTTTCTTTATTTTCTCTCACCAAAGCTCTACTATGTGTAAGATCCACACACCCCCCCCCCCAATAATACATTGTCATTTCCCCCAATGCACTTGAGGTCTGATAAATTCAAGAGGACTCACAGTATTTTTAAGGCTGTGGGAGCTCCAAGAGGGAAGCAAAAAGAATGGACAGTCATTTGAATCACTGAGTGACAGGCTGGGCTAGCTCTCTGTATACATTAATAAATTAGAATTTTAATTGTGTCTCTGTCTGCAGAAGATGACCCAGTACTTTAATATGTACCAACAATTGGCTATGTTCTGGAATCTGCAATGTGGCCTCCGCTACTGACCTCTGAAACACAATTCCCAGTCTGACTACGGAAACTGTTCAGTTTGATCCTTTCAACTTATTTGAATCCTGACAAATAAGCTCACAGCTGAAAGGTCAACACAGTCATATTTCATCCTCCAGAGCTGTTCTTAAGACATCTGCACAACAAAGCACTTCTTATAGCACCTGACATGGGACCTCAATGGCACTATACCTCATTAAAAATGTCCCCACCACTCACACGTACTAAAAGGCATATGGATTGGTGAGGGTTTGCCAAATAACTGTTTTTGGAAGTGTTAGTAAACCATGCACATTGTCATTCAACTGTTCCAATAAAGTGTTACTACAGTGCTGAACTTTCCCTCGATAGTGTCAATTTCCCAAGTAAATGCAGAAGAACTAGAACTTGTTGACCAAGATCAGTTTGATCTTTGCAGGATAATCTGGGAACTGCTATCAGTTCACTCTGATCTGAGAAAAGTCAACACAGCCAGAATTTGGGTTAACCTCATGATCAAATTAACTGGCACCAAGTTATACCCATCAGCTACTGTTTATAGATTCTGTCCCAAAATATCCAGTGGGAGAAACTCATCTTAGCCTCCCATTTTGGGGATGCCAATTATGAAAGTAGTTGAGCCACCTAGTACTTGCAAGTGCCTTGTCTTGGATGTGAACATGAATAATACCCTGAGTCAAGTTTCTTTGAAATTTCTATTATAATTTTCTACTCCAAGTTGAAAATCCAAGTTAGATTTTTATGAACTTGCTTCTTCTACTTTGTTAACCTCTGCCCTCAATGTGCCTGAAATGAGCAGTTGCTAAAACAATGTTTTCAGCATCTTTATGTAAAAATTGCTTGCCATTTTTAATTAATGATTCAGAAGTATACTGAAAACATCCACTGAAGAACAGACTGTGTAGTACATTCATTGCTAGGTATATTAAAAATACTATATCCTCTTCAGTGCCAATAACAGTTCTTGACACTATTGACTGAATAATTCTGTGTTGTGGGGGACTTTCCTGTGCAGTGTAGGATGTTGAGCAGCATTCCTGGCCTTTACCTACTAGATGTCAGTAGCATCCATGCCCCATAAGCTGTGACAACCAACAATGTCTCCAGACATTGCCCACTGGCCCCCCCACACCCTGGGGCAAAATCTCCCCCAGTTGAGAACCACTGCACTAAAGTAAGGTGTGTGTGTACCCTCTTCCAGACCCATCATGAGAAATGAGGTGATATAGCTGAGCACCATGAACATTTTCTCATTGGTAACTACACTGCCTATTAAGCAACCCACACCTACAACTCCTCATCCTCCTATTATATTGACTGGTTAGGAGATCTTCTTTTCCCAACAACAAAACTCTTGGTTGAATAGACATTTTTCCCAAAATGTCATACTCTGTTGGTAAACTAAAAAAGCACCTTGTGCAAGTGATTCTCTTACATTATTTGCAGTTCTCAACACAATCCACTTCCGAATTGCTTATCAGCTATGCCAAAGTGTATAATGTCAATTTCTTTTTTTAAAGAATTGTTACCTGAAGGGCTGGTTGTTTGTCATTCCTCTTGGGAGATTTTAATCCACTAACTTGCTGCTGCTGTTGCTGCTGAAGAAGGAGCTGTCTTGCCACTTGAAGTGCCTGGCAGGACACATGGAAGGAAAATGTTTGCGTTAGTACACAGGTTCAGGGCTTCCTTCACAAACGGTATTCCAGGGAGTACACTTTAGGATGGGATCCTGGCTTTTCCATTTCCAGGCAAATAAAACAGCAAACAAAACTCTCTCCCAGCCTAAGTTAGAAACTTTCCAGAATTTGTTTACATTTTCTTAGATTTAGCCAATTTCATCCACAGTTCCTCAGGCGTAGCAATCCATCTAAGCAGACCTTTATTCCTACCATAAATCTGACATACAACTTGGAGTATGAATGACTGGGACTTGGAGGAACGATGGCAGAGAAAGGCCAAAGGGACTTGGGCAAAGACAGAAACTTAGGAGACAATAAAGGGTTCTTTTCAGGGGCACCTGCATCCTCCTCCAATTCTTCCCGTGGGAACTTGGGAACTCAGGTGGAAAGCTAACACTTACACTTCATCTGAGTCTAAACCAAGAGGAAAAGCAAAGTGGTGGACCACACTAGGGATCAAGTTATTTTAGAAGGATGATCAAAATAGATAAGATATACCCAGGACTCGATGGACTATGTAAGAAACAAAACTTAGCAAATTTATCTTCTAAGTCAACTTAAAGGGTATATTACGTACCTGTTAACAAAACTGATTATGTCTAATTCAAATGACTCTTCTAAGCTTATAACATGGGATAGTTTTTATTTAAAGGTAGAAATTGGAGAGGTGATATGAATTGGAGATAAAGCAAAAGGAAAATAGGAGAGTCCTTCAAAGTGGAGAATATATGACTGACTAATCTGTTTTAAAAGTTCAAATAAAAAAGAAAAAAAATGTATCATCAATAAATCTTCATGAGGACATTTCCTGCCAAAGAATTTAACAGGAATAATAGCTAGCCACACCTTTCCAAAGAAGGCAGCAGGATCAGCAACAGAAAACTGAAGTTTGCAGATACTGTGCTAGAAAAATCACACAAAAAGCTCGGTTATTTGAGTCAATTCGACTGAGAACCAAACACATACACATGGAAGAGATGTTAAGAACGTTCATTAAATGATGTGCTTACAGGTTAGAGACAAAAGGAGATTTCTTGGGGATTACATTAATAATAATTTCTACATGGTAACAATTCTTTGTGCCTGAAAGAAGACAGATGTGGTCAACGTATCAAAAGGATCTGATACTGGAATCTTAGAAAGTGTGCATAAGGGACTGACAGTGGTAGCGTGTTCCTCGAAGAGGAACAGAGACTTCATTTATATAACAAAATAATGTATCAAATTCCAAGAAAAGTTACAGTGACATGATGGAGTGGGGGAAAGGCAAGATGGCATAGGAGTTCTTGTGCATTGAACTCAAGGGAAAGGGAAAATAGTGGTCAAGAGGATTATTATTCATGAGCAGACACCTAAAAAAGTTGAATCATCAAGAGTAGTACTTCTCCTAAAAGGACAATCTCACTAAACCAAGCTCATAACTGTACTATCGTTAACAAAGAATATTTTTAAGACACTTTGTAAGGTTGAGTGGTGCCTTTGTGTCTAAGAGGCACAAAGGGAGGCAAGGAAACGGAAGCGCAGATAAATAAATGGGTGACAAAGAGAAGATCTTGAGAAAGATGGAAACCTCCTATCCCACCTCCCAACTGCACCCACTGCTCTTCCCCTGCGGAGGCCTTCTGCCTACTGGACTCACCACAACCAGCCCTTCAGACGTAATGTACGGGCTATTTCGTCTGTGAAGGGAGAGACATGTTCAAGAAAGCCTGCCTGGAAGAGCCTCGAGAAAAGAGGCTGTCTGAGAGGGGCATCTGGAAGCCAAGACGCCTGGGAGAGTTGCCTGAGACTCCAGCCTGCTGTCTCCGAGGAGGATTCACCATCACTGGACTCCGGGTTTCCTTGTCTCCTTGGAGACGCTCAGTACATGCGTAGGTGTAAAAGTGGGCAGAGTGAAGATTTCATTTATATCATATAAGAAAAATAGTCCTCTTTGCAAGGTGCCTGCAGGAGCAAAAGCCTCTCCTCCTACTATGTATGTCCCTTTAGCTATTTCACATGAAGGTTTTAGGGCTTTTCAATGTAGGAAAAGGAACTTTTATGTATTTTAAATGCTACCGTCAGAGTAAAAGACTGATCAGTAAAGGTCTGACTGCTGCTTAGAAAGGCAAACAGAGGAACTGTGGATGACAGTGAAAAGACAGCACCCCGAAAGATAGGGTGGGGGGAGAGGAGAAAGGTTACATACATTTAATACTAGAAGAGAGCAAGCAAAGAAAAACAAAGTAACAACAACTCCACATAGTCACAACTCTTTGTTAAAGCCATTTACTATGTTTCACCAAATATTTGGAGAACAAGTACTCAATTTTTAAATAACCAAGTCTCAGAGAATCTATATAGCCAATTCCTCATTTCAGCAAAGGAGATGATATTAAGTGTTTTTTTAAATATACACACACAAAAAACTATTCTTATATGAGCATGTTCTCATAAATGTACTAGAGCAAAACCCAAGTCTTCAACAAACGTTTATTGAGCTGGCTCTGTACAATGAATATATATTTCAAAATTAGCTACTGGAATCCTTACAATTATTTGCTGGTTTGAAAAAAAAGGCATTTATGTGTTATAACATCTTTCTCAGACCCAGCATGGGGTACATGAACTTCCATAATCACATAACGAACTCCAGCTCCCTCAGAGCATTTCCTCTAGAGCCCCACTACAGAAAATCAGAGATAGAAGCACAGGAAGAAAAGCTTTAGGAATTTGTATGAACACAAGGGAAATTTTAGTCAAACTACTGAAGGAAGAGGAACACATAATGAAGATGTGCACATTGCTTTCCAAATTTCATGCTGAAAATGAATGCAAACAGATATTTGGCATGGAGGGACAACACTAGTGCAATAACTTCAAATATTTGGGATGGAGAGACAACACTAGTGCAAAGAATTATCCATCATGAT
Organism: Ceratotherium simum simum; assembly: GCF_057802395.1. Classification (NCBI taxonomy): domain Eukaryota; kingdom Metazoa; phylum Chordata; class Mammalia; order Perissodactyla; family Rhinocerotidae; genus Ceratotherium; species Ceratotherium simum. The sequence goes on from NC_141904.1 coordinate 69,739,616, forward strand.
ATGAATTGTTATGAATTATTTCACAATAATTCTCAGGCCTTACCATGAGCACAGGAACAAAGTTGGAGCAAAGTGCTACACTCTCCCCCACAAAATCAACTTAGGTCTCAGCAAGAGTTTTAAAACATAATGTAACAGAACTTATAAAGTGCTATGAAATCAACCACTAAACAGTGTTTACTTTTCTGATTTCCATGATAAATAAATCAATGTAATCTAGATTTTAAATCGCCACCAAAAAAGAAAAGAAATAAATCCTTAGTGTACAAGACTATGTATTTGATCATTAGAATACAAATCTTTGGTATCTACCATTTGTAGAAAGTCAAAAATGCTTTTTGTCATGTTCATTGTTGGTCAGTGGAAAATCTGGAATGACTGATGGGATTCCCTATGGAAATTGCACCAGAGACCTGTCCACTGTGTTTCCCCTACATGCTTACCGATAAGCATTTTTACCTATTAACAGGCATTAAAACTAGATTAATGTTTTTCATCTCAGACTCTACTGCCTGAACCTCAGAGATTTTTCCCAATACAACTAAGGAGTGAGGATGGACTTTTCTTATTTTCATAACAGTATCTCAATCAGAATTGGAGAAAGGTCCCTTAAGATATCCTGTTTGAAGATAAAATTAGATCCTTTGGATATAGAAAAATAAAGTGTGTGGGCATTGTATGTGTATGAGAGAGAGAGAAGGTTAGTAGTACAGAGAGAAAGACGCAGCGGGAGAAAGGACATGAATAAATGAAAGAATTTCTCTTTTAAGAAGCAAGGATCACGCCGGCCCCGTGGCTTAGCGGTTAAGTGCGTGTGCTCCGCTACTGGCGGCCCGGGTTCGGATCCCGGGCGCGCACCGATGCACCGCTTCTCTGGCCATGCTGAGGCCGCGTCCCACATACAGCAACTGGAAGGATGTGCAACTATGACATACAATTATCTACTGGGGCTTTGGGGGGGGGGCGGGAAGGAGGAGGATTGGCAATAGATGTTAGCTCAGAGCCGGTCTTCCTCAGCAAAAAGAGGAGGCTTAGCATGGATGTTAGCTCAGGGCTGATCTTCCTTACAAAAAAAAAAAAAAAGAAGCAAGGATAAACTCTGACTCAAGTTCCAGACCAACTGCTAATGTAAATAACTTAAAAGGTCCTGTCCCATCTCTGGAGACCTTTTACTCTTGCTGGCGGTTCCTGGGCTGGGTTGAGTCAACACTTCCTTTACAAGAGATGTGACAATTGCCTGGCACTGGATAACTTGGTGCTGTATTTGAGTGCTAGGCTCAGGTTACAGTAAAGACGCAGTTCAAGGATGTCACAGAATGGAGGTGACTGATAAAACCAGGCACTTAGAGCCCAGTCACACACACACACATTTATTTTCCTTCAACAAGCTAACACAAATGTCTCTGAGCTAACAGGGGAAAGTGGTGGGAGTGCTTCTGTCTGTGGAGTGGCTAGCCTCCCTCTCTGACTTGGCCGCCATCTACGCCCGATCTGCCCAAGGGTTGGAGCCGCCTTAGGGTCAGTAGTCAGGGAGATAAGTGCTTGGTTGATAGTTTGGCAGGCCATGCTTTTGGGCTGATTGGGGACCTGGACATTTTTGATATAGCTTCCATCCTACTGGTTCAAGATCACTTCATTCTCATCAGCGCTTTCACATCCCTAGTAAATAAGTACCATCTGTTATTTACAAATTATGTTTTACATAAGCATGTTTACAACTTCCAAGCTATTTACATCTCAAGTTCATAGCAGGTGCTTATATTTTAGGGCCTAGGTAGTCCTATGTTTAGCCTAGGTAGCCGATGTTCAAAAACATTTTACCGTATTTTAAGAAACATCAATAAGTTTACATAAAATATGGTTTGAGTAAGCATGCACACATACATAAGGCAAGCTGGTAGAAGGAGAAAACCTTCATACAATTTTTTATATAACATATTTGGTGATGAGGCCTGAGATTAGCACTGATACATGGTGGTCTTCAAAAAATATGACTAACTGCAATGTTTTAAGTCACAGGTCAGCAAACTATAGCCCAAATCCTGTCCATCACTATTTTTGTTCAGCCCATGGTTTTTACTTATTTAAATAGTTGGGAAAATAATAAAAAGAAGAATATTTTGTGACATGTGAAAATTATATGGAATTCAAATTTCATTGTCCACAAATAAAGTTTTATTGGAACGTAGTCATGCTCATTCGCTTACGTCAAGTCCATGGCTGCTTTTGCACCACAAAGCAGAGTTGAGTACTTGTGACAGAGACCGTATGGTCCACGAAGTCTAAAATATTTCCTATCTGGTCCCTTACAGGAAAAGTTTGCCAACCCGTGTCTTACGTTGCTTTGTGTATTCTGAGATTCCCCTGGACATAATTTTATATAAACAAAGCTTACAATCAGTTTCCGAAAATAATTTTAGAATTCAGCTAAGATGCAAGGACATTACTAATTAGCTCTTCTTAAAGTTTGCTCAAACTCATTTTTGATTTTCTGAAAAGGAACTGGGACATGAAAACAAAATACATCCACGTGCTCCTCTATCTGAAACTATTTAAAACTAGTTGCAAACTTGGAGTATGTGTTTCTTCCCACGGATAATTTACAGCAGTTCAGAGTGAAGCTCCTCAATTGGGTGTGAGGTCCTGAACACCCTCCGAATAAAGGCAGCATGTGCTGTTGGCCAGTTGAGAAGAGCTGGTTATTTCCTGTCTGCCCTGAGAAGCTGTCCCACTTCCAGCTTCAAAGGCTGCTGTGAGTCAGCCACCCTTCCTCTAATTTCTTTTCCTAGACTCTCCCCACCCCTCAAGATCAAACCTGTTTCTCAGATAATTTCACAGGCTAGTCAACAGTCACTGTGCATATGGCGGTGGGAGGAAAAGCCAGCAATAAAAAGCAGCATGGGAAGCTTAGCAGGAAAGAAGTTATGTTCTCCCCTTTATTTTCCAACCTCAACATATACCTCGAGTCCCTCTATAGAGCCTTTGTCCACCTAAACTAATTTGCTCTCTTGGTGCAACTCCTGCAGCCGACTACCATCTTAACACAAGGGCCCATCATTTAACAGAATCTGACAATTGCTCTGTAGCAAGACCTGGGACTAAGCATGCAGGGAACATGCATCACCTCCTTGCTTTAGACACAGTAATCACTCCAGTGTAGGATGGAAAGAAGGTTTGTGGGTGACTCAAAAAAAGAAATGACAGCGGCTGAGAGGACTAGATGCATTCATACAGAATCAACAACATCCCAAGGCAGGGAGTTCTCCAACAAGAATACAAAAAGAAAAAAATCATGATATTTACAAATGGAGCACTTCGTTATCACAGGAAAATGGAAAGTGAGCTAATCTCATGGAGGGATTCTAGTGATTGTGACTCTAGTGATTAACTGTCCAAAAAAAGATTCCAATTCTAGTGATTGTGTAAGTCTTAGACACACAAAGAAAGAAAGCACTATAGTAGACTATCAAGTCATGTTATTTGTGTCATAAATAAAAACAAAAAAAAAAAACACTTTCCCCATTAAAATTTTAATATACAGAGGGTAACAACCATCAAAAATCCATCAGAGGGGGGCTGGCCCAGTGGCGTAGCAGTTAAGTTCATGTGTTCTGCTTTGGCGGCCTGGGGTTCACAGGTTCGAATCCCAGGCGTGGCCCTACCCACCACTTGTCAAGCCATGCTGTGGCGGCGTCCCATATAAAGTAGAGGAAGATAAACACAGATGTTAGCCCAGGGCCAATCTTCCTCAACAAAAAGAGGAGGATTGGCAACGGATGTTAGCTCAGGGCTCATCTTCCTCAAAAAAAAAAAAAACCATCAGAGGGCCTTTAACAGTCTCTTTGCAGCAGTCATTGCTTGGTCTATTCTATGATACTGCAGATAAGGTGTAGACTCTCAGCATGCATTGGTAGTCGATTCACTTGACTCGACCCTCAAAAGCAGATGGGGCAGAAAGCAAAGCCTTAGATCAAGCGGGATACTGCGTTCGAATCAGTGACCTATAAGGTCACTATGTAGTGTCTATTATCCTCAGAGTTCTAACAGCTGGAGAAAGTACCCTATGCTTTTGAGGACATTCCATAACAGCTGATATTTAGAGAGAGCATGGATTTCTTAAAATGTTCTATAGTCTTTGCAAGTGAGTTTATGAGACCATCTCTAGAAAGACATGTTGAAAAACTGGAACACAGACAACCCTACTCCTACCGCTCTCCAACATTATGTCTTCGAGTTAAAATCAAAAGGGACAGGAAATGGAAAAGTTCAAGATCCCTATTGTCACTGTCCTAACTACAGCAGGAGATATGGCCGTGGGCAGTGCCATCCTCATGTGTGGGGTTGGGGAGAGATGAGGCCATGACACAGCATCCCACCACCACCTGTACCACTGCAACTTCTTTATCATCCTACATCAGCCTGAACCTCCACCTTCTAGATCTACTTCCGATGTCAGGTTTTGCAAATCCTTATTGATGTGATTTTATGCTCTTTAAGCCATTAAGCCACACATAGGGTGGTTATCACTGCTATGATGCTTAATAATTATATTCCTGACTTCAGTTTTACTTTAAAATTTAACAAATAATGCAAAGACATGAGCACACGTAGGTTGGGAGTTGCGTATGTATGCTTTTTTTAACGTCGGCAATCAGAGTGTACTTTTTTAGAAGAAAAAATAACAAATAGCACTTTTTTTTTTAGAAAAACTGGGATGAAAGAGAACAGAAATGTGCAACTGTGCTCTTGTGCCATGCCATGATTCACGAGCATCAGTGCTGTGGGGCTCAAACACCATCCTATGCACTGACCACAGGCAACATGGACACGGAAATATCAGAAGACTCTAGACAGGAGGAGGCATTCTGCTACAAGTCCCACCCCCAAAGCAAACATAGGAAGCAGAAGGGGGTCAGCAAACTCTACATTCATTTGCAATTATGAACAATCTTTTTAATTTAAGTATCCACCTAGAGGATACTTCCTGCCAAAGAAGGTAAAGGTTAGGAATTTTCATGAGACAACAAGAAAAAGGATATCTATGATCCTCTTGCAAAAGTTTAATGGCTATAAACAGTCAGGAAGTCTGTTATAAGAGGGAAAAAAACCCCACCATCATACTCCTACTCCGTACACCTATTAACATAGGGCCCTATAACCACCTTGTTGAGGAACTAGTGGGCTGCTCCTTGCTGGAGCCAGTGCCAGACGCTGAATCCCCAGCACTGAGTCTCTGGCACTTGAGTTGTCTTTGGAGGGATTCCATTCCAGCACTGCCCAAGCCTGAGCCTGCCTAGTTCATGAGAGTTGACAAGACCACAGCCTGGGGCGCTAATACTGCAGGCAACATCGGCATTGAGATGAAGAAAAAACAGAAGTCAAGTTTATTAAAAAATGTCTAAAATGCTAAGTTGGATGCTGCATCAAACCCATTTCCCCTTGTAAAGGAAGGATCAGATTGTGTCCAGAAATAAATAAATAAATTGGCCCAGTTCTTCTCCAAGTTCCCAACGTAGAAGATATGGGGGTTAAGCGCAAAGATAAATGAATCAAAGGGATCTATTAACTCACTGCATTAACCCGCTGTTTTCTGCAAATGCCTTTTATGAGGGTGCAGCTCAGCAACTCTCATTATGAATAATCCAGATTCGTATCTTCTCGTACCCTGGAATGAGACTTGCTAATTTTGAAGCCTGCAGAAGAATCTGGCTAGAATCATGCTCAAAATAAAGGAGAATTTTCTGTGATTTTACTAGTAACACTGAACTCATTTCTGCTCTCACAATGATGGGGCTGTATTCCTTTTCTTCTTGTCCTGTAAGTCACACATGCTCGGGATCACCTATGAGGCAATGAGCACCTATGAACGCTTTGCTTCACAAAATACTTCCTTCCCTCGCCCGAATTTTGGGCAAAAAAGCAAGAGTGAAAAAGCAATGCAGAGGCCACATTCCAGCAGAGATAAAAAAGAAAGAAACAGACATGGGAAGAGGAGAAAGTCCAAAGAAGGAGCAGAATCTGAAATGTGGCACTGCTCACTCTTGGCCACAGTTCGCCAGGATGGAGGGAAAAAACTCTAATATTCTCCAATAATTGACACTTCTCAAAGCAGTCACTGCAAATAGCAAAGATTACACCTGTATAATAATGTAAGAAATGAACATCTAGAAACACAGGGGCCAATGTAAGATGACTCCTTTCATTTAGGACACTAAAATAAAAACAATGTACTCAATTGTCTACTATGTGCCAGCCACTATGCCAGTTAGTTGCTTTATACTTATTATTTTATTTCTTGTTTCCAACATTTCTCAGCGAAGTAGGGGAAAGGTTTATGATGACTGATTTAAAGCAGAAAACGAAGAGATTATGATGTAGATTGTGAGCTTCAGTGACTTGCCCAAGGTCACAAGTCCAGCGAGTGGCTGGGATGGAAGAACAAAAACAAACAAACATTGTCTCCTGAGAACCTGACAGCTGCATTCTACCAAGGTCACTGATTAGACCAAATATGGCCACGGGCAATTCTGGCAAATGGACATGCAGTCCTACAGAGCCAAAAGTGCATGGATGAACGCCAGCGCCTTAGTCTTCAGGAGGAAGGGAAAGGCCTTTTCATGGTATCACGCCTTCCGACTTTATCGGCCTCTTTTCCCCACACACAAGACTTGCTCTTCTCAACCAAATCTTCCCCTTCCCAGGACGCTCAGAGCCACGGCCTTCACTGCAATCCTGCTCTTCCTGCTCTCTGCCCACGTTTACAAGACATCCAAGTATCTTCCCCAGCTAAATGCTACCTTTCCCAGACAAATACTGAATGATCTCACTTAAATATGTGGAATCTACAAAAGTCCAATTCACAGAAGCAGAGAGTAGAATGGTGGTTGCCAGGGGCTGGGGGGTGGGGGGAACGAGGAAATGCTGGTGAAAAGGCACAAAAGTTCAGTCATGTGGGATGTGTAAGTTCCAGAGGTCCCTGTACGGCACGGTGACTATACTTAATAATCCTGTATTGTATGCTTGCCATTTTCTAAGAGGATCATCTTCAATTAAATCTTCCCACTACACACACCAAAGGGTAACTAAGTAGAGGTGATGGTTAAGTTTATCTTGATTGTGGTGATCTTTTCCCAATGTATACAGAGATATAAAAACATCAAGTTGTACACCTTAAATATATACAATTTAAGTCAAGGATATCTCAATAAACTTGTTAAAAATAAAAAATTAATAAAAAGTAAAGAAAAACTTTTAAAAATTAAACAAATAAACTCTTATCTTTCCCTAAAAACTCTGTTCACAATCCAATTCCTTCAAGCAGCAGCATTCCCTGATGTCCCCAGCACCAAGGGACCAGTCCTGCTTCTAATCCCTGCAGTGCCCTGCGTTTCTATTGCCGTGATGGCAAACCCCATGCAGGCAGGCAGGCAAAAATGAACGAGCCCAGACATCTCTGCTCTCCCTCACATTGTGCTTCACCTCTTTACCTATTGCAGCTCATCCATCTTCTCTCGGGATATTGATGCTGGCACCATCATCCCTTGATTCTCATCCCTTCGTTAAACCCCAAGAGGGACAAGTCCCCTGTTCCTTGGCTCAGCTGGGCCAAGATTGGAATTTTGCAAAAGGAGTTTTTCACAAAGCAAACAATGGAGAGGCTGAGCTCAGAGAGCACAGATTTCTTCTCACAATTTAACTGCAGTCTGGCCGGAGCTCTCGCACCTGGACACCTAATATCTTACGTTCCACCTTCAAAGTTAGACCTGCCTCTCTCCACCCACTTGGCATGGCTTTCAGGTCCAGCAGGATTTCTGGCCCCTGTTTCTTGAACCCACTGCAGGTTCTCATACTCTGCTATAACTGCATGCTTTTTTGGTGGGGGGAGGGGAGGATAATGTTAGATAACTGTCTTCTTTTTTTTTTAATTTGCTTTGAATGCTTCCCCCCGGTTTTATTGAGATATAATTAACACATATCATTGTAATAGTTATAGGTGTACAATATGATGATTTGAGAAATACATAAATATCAAAATGATTACCACAATAAGTTTCGTTAACATCCGACAACTCATATAGCGTTTTTTCTTCTTGTGATGAGAACTTTTAAGATCTAGTCTCTTAGCAACTTTCCAATATACGATACAGTATAGTTAACTTCAGCCCATCCTTAGAATTTATTTATCTTATAGCTGAAAGTTTGAAGCTTTTGACAACCTTCATCCATCCCTGCCTCTGACAATCACCAATCTGTTCTCTGTTTCTACGAGTCTGATTGTTTTAGATTCCACATATAAGTGAGATCATACAGTATTTGTATTTCTTTCTTTGACTTATTTCACTTAGCGTAATACCACCAGGGTCCATCTATGTTGGCCCAAATGGCAGGATTTCCTTCTTTTTTATGGGTAAATAATATTCCCTTGCACATATATACCACATTTTCTTTAGCCACTCATCCACTGATGGACACTTAGATTGTTTCCAAGTCTTGGCTATTGTAAATAATGCTGCAGTGAACATGGGGGTGCAGATATCTTTTCGAGATAATAATTTCATTTCCTTGGGATATATACCCACAAGTGGAATTGTTGGATCATATGGCAATTTTATTTTTAATTTTTCAAGGAACCTCCATGCTGTTTTCCATAGTGGCTGCACCAATTTACATTCCCACCAATAGTGTACCAGGGTTCCCTTTTCTCCACATTCTCGCCAGCACTTGTTATTTCTTGTCTTTTTGGTAATAGCCATTCTAACAGGCGTGAGGTGATATCTCACTGTGGCTTTGATTTGTATTTCCAAATAATTGTATTCTTAAAACTGCTCTTTTCCCTGGTCAGTGGAAATGAGGAAGATAATAATAAAAGTTGCAATTTTTTGAGTGTTTATTGCTAGACAAGTACTAAACAGTACAGACATTATTTCATATATTTTTCACAATTCTTTGACGTATTATTATAGCCAGTTAACAGATACAGAAACTCAGAAACAGAGAGGCCAAATTATAAGGATTATGTGAGCTATGCATAGCAAGTCCTTAGCACAGGGCCCGTATACGATAACTACTTATAAAATGAAACTATTACTACAATACATTGCTCCATACGTAAGAAAATACATTTTGTGGGAAGCGAAGATTCCTGTTTCCCAGTGATCTCAAACCATTACCTGTCCTCTGTGTAGAGACACTGAGAAAATCACAGCATCCTCTGTTTAGCCCACAGGAATCTAAGGCGGATGATGTTCCTTGTACAAAAAGCAAACCGAGGACAAGTGGGGTTATGTGATTTACCTGTGGTGACACAGATGACTTGCAACTGAGAGTCTTGGCTTCTTCCGCTGGCAAAGGCACGTGAGCAAAATATGGCTCTTTCTAAACCTCACCAAACCCTAACCAATGCCTTGCCTTGACTGTTAGAACCATACAGCAGGAACGGCTGCCAAGAGGCCAAATAGGTAGGTAAGGGGAGATGATGATACTGATGCTCATGCTGCTGATGAAGATGATGAGAATGATAGCTAACACTTACTGAATGCCAACTGCGTATCTGGCTTGGTTCTAAATTGCTTTACGTAAACGGGAAGTTTACATAACACACCAAAGGTCATACAGCCTGGATTAGAATCCCTTCGCTTGTACTTCACGAAAGAGACAACCAACAACGGCCATTAATCTACAAATCCATGGATTTGGGATTTTCCCATTTACATAGAACTAGAACTACTTGCTTGACATGACAGATCTTTAAACAAAAATTTAGAAACATTTAGAAGAAAATATTCAGTTAATCCAATCCACAAAGGTAACTTTGTAGTGAACGTTTTGAAGATTTTATGCTTTATATAAATATAAATACATACATACATTACAAATAAAGAAAACAACAAAAGAAAAACAGACTCAACTGCTCTGGCCAAGGAATTAGAAACATTCTCTTGAAAAGGAGATTAAAAACAAAACTGTGTTCATCAGACGGACAGCTGTGTTCACAGAGTTGTGCTCATAGAGTGACAATGATCTTCGGAACTTCCAGTAACCACAGTTTAGCATAAGGTGGAACTTGAGTCTCCAGCCATGAAGAAATAAGAATCCTCTGGGAATTTGGGGGAATTACTGACCTTGGTAAAATCATGGCGATTCCAAAGAAACAGAAGTTTACTTTAAAAAACATTAACGTATTTCTACAGAAGCAGTATACATGGTGATTAAGTGCCCACCAGTCATTCAACTCCAGCACCACCACTTCCTAGCTGTGTGACCTTGGGTAAGTTACTTAACCTCTCTGTGCCTCAGTTTCTTCATCTGTAAAAACAGCAGGAAATAACAGTTCCTACACCATAATTAATACATTAAAGTGCATAGACTAGGGCTTGATATCCAATAAGTGCCTCTTAAATGATTTTAAAAAGTGCTTTATAAATGATAACTGATTATGAAAGTAATAAGCTCATGGTAGAGATATGAAAAATGTATAAATGAATTAGGAAAATACAAAATGAAGTGTAATAGCATCACCTACATATGACACATTGTCAACATATAGGGGTATGCTTAAGAAAATTACTTTTCTTAAGCAAAACTGGAATCATATTATTTATGGTCTTTTGAAAATTACTTTTTAAAATTAAAAACACATGTTTTTCACTTCTCATTTCTATATGCAAGTTCCAACAAATAAACAGTATTGGAAACCAAACAACCTAAATACTACCACCCGACTCTAGAGATTTCTGGAAAAGCTTTCAACAAAGACTTAAAACTGAAAATGGCACATGACTGATTTTTAAACTGTGTCATTTTTATACCACAGTAAAGGGGCCCCAGAAAAGCCAGAGCTGAAGAATCACATAGTAACATCTAGGGTTAACACAATGTTTCCATTCTTTTGCCCCCAAAGCAAGCAAGTACAGAGAAACTTCTGACTTAACTTTGTACAGCCAATAAGCAGTGTCTGTTTCTTTGCAAAGAACAAACTAACTTGATTTTTGTGCAAGTTAAATTGCCAACATCATATTGAGTTAAAGTGAAACAAAACAAAAATCAAAATTTTCAGCACATGCTGTGTCTTTAAAAAAATACTTCCTAACTTTGACCCTAAACAGATTAAAATTAAGCATGATTACTCTTCACTGGCTCCTCTCTCCCACTACCGTCAACACCATCCACTAGCTATATTTTCCAGTCCAGTTTCTTCATGGTAAAACACTTTCTCATGAGTCTGCCTGTGGTCAGGGCTGAATAGGTCACAGGAAAATCGCTTCTCATGGCTGCTAGATTACACCCCTTCCAGGTCTAGCCTGACCATTAAGTACAGACACACCCGGAAATTGTAAACTATTTTAACAACAGGATATTTTCCCTCCTCAAAAGTGGAATAACCTTTGCAGCCTACCTATGTCCCAAGGGTGTTCTGAGTATTAAGGAACTAGCATTAGTCAGGCACTTTGATTTCTACAGACAAAGGGTTCTGTACAAGTACAAAGTATGATTATCCAACCCAAGTGCCTTTTGGAGAGTCCCCCAAGATGACAATAGAGGGGGCAGAAAGGCTACTGCTTCCATCGTTGTACCTCCCGGTTCCATACATGTAGGGTGATACTGGTGGACGCTGTGCTGTTTGAGCATCGGCTGCATTGTTCCCTTATATAGTCAATGAAGAGGGAATCCCTCTGTGTGCATATTTCCAGTTCACATTCCAAAACGGTATAGGCAACCAAACAGATTTTCAGCTCTGATTTATAGGGCCTGACACGACTGACCAGGCACTGTGCTAGGATCATGCCTATCATTGTTTCAGGATGCACATAAATGAGGAAGTCCCTATAGAAAATCATGCTGTAGTTACTTAAAAAATGTGCCCGTGTGTGCACATATGTCAGTGTGTGTCTGTGTATAAAGAATGTCTATACACAGTCATACAAACCCCACCTGAGAATTAAAATAAAAATAAATTTTAGTTTGCTTGTTTTGAAATCTACCTAAATGTAGGGTTGAGCCTTTCCCTAAGTGTCTGGTTAACAACTCTGAAGATCATTATATACATTACACATATATGGGATGTATTACATACACAGTATCTATATATATGGGATGGGAAAGTATTTTTGAGGGACACAGACGTATAAGTTTACTCTGCATTATTGTACCTGCCTGACATCTTTAAAGAGAGGAGCAAAAGTTGGCCTCTAATAAACTACGCTGTGCACGGGTCACAGACATTCTGGTATATTTTCCTTTGAGCTGTTTATATTTAGATCTAAAGTCAGAAAATAGCCTTTAACAAAACTGTGAGAGCTACTACTGATTTGTCTAACGGCATCACTGTTTAAAACACACTCATACACAAACACACACACACACACCCCTACCCCTCATAAAAGTAGAGCTACTGAGGCAGGCATAACTAAGCAAAGCATTGAGAAAAGCCAAATTACTAAACTACTAATCCTGGGAAATCCTGTATCATAAAACCATACACCACAATAGATTAATTCTGAGTAAGAAAGCCTGGCAAATTCTCAGAAGGCAAAAAGGCTCCTGAGTCTTAAGGGTTAACTCACTTGTCTTTGAAAAAAAACTACACATATAATTTCCTTTTATCATAAAACAATGCATTTATTATTTTCTGTATATCTGCTAAAGGGCATGGCTTTCTGAGTGGAAAACAAAACAGAACTTGGTCACATGTTTATTTGCTTCAGCTACTCCCTTCCCCTTCTGATAAATAATCAAACATGCCATCCAGAAAAAACAAAACCAGCGAGCTGGGAAATTTGATGGTCATCAAATAGACTGAGATACCAAGAAAAGCAGCCCACTGTTCCCACACTGAGTTTTCGGCCCCCACACCTACACTAACATCTGAGTAAATACCTCAGTCACTCTTTCCATTTTCCCTGCAATTACTCCTACTGTTAAACAAATTGTCCTTAAGGCAGTCGCAAACCTAATTTTTTTTCTTGCAAAGTAGAACCAACTTCTGAACATTTAACAAGCCAGCAGAGCAATAGCAAGACACAGACACATACACCTATCTATTTTATTTATTTAAATGTTTCTTCCATTAGACGTTTGGACAACTACAGAGCATATTTCTTTCTCTACACTAATAGATGCTGTTTTAGAAACTGAAATATAAGGATATTTAGTCTGGGGACTAGCAAACAAGGTTCAGAGTAATAACAATTCCCTTAAGATCAAAAGAGCTAATTTTCCATTTCCTGTCTATTCCCTGACCAGTACATAGTTAAAAAAAAATTAGCACCTGGCTCACCAATTACACTGAAGTTGGGGGTCAGGGGTGGGGATAGGGGTGGAGGGAGGGGAGGGAGGCAAGAGGGAGGACAACATCAGACAGGAAAAGGTGGAACCCTTTTAAAAAATGTCAAACCATGTGTTTAAAAACTCATTTCAATGGAAAGGACTGAGAGAGCAACCACATAGCTGTTCGACACAGAAGCAACCCCGTCCAAGGGCTTTCCCAGCCATACTAATTATCCACAATGAGAATTCTGAAAAGAGCCTTCCAGCATCAAAGTTAACAACCATCTCGGAAAGTGAGGCGGGCTTTCTCTTTCCTCCCGCAGCCCACTCCGTTTAAACAATAGTCATATGAATGAGGTAATGACCGTGCTGGTTTCAGCAGTCTGACTTTTATTGGCATGAAATTGGTACAAATGTTATCAAGACCGATTCACAAATTATGACGGTGGCATGATGCAAACATCAGAGGACAATTCTGCAGACGCAGAATTACAAAGGCACCATCCCAGCACCTTCTCACTACTTGTGATAACAGGAAAAAAAGAAGGCAACACAAAACAATGTCACAAATAAGCAGAGAGAGGCTCCAATCTACCTTCAAACCTATAAAACTGTCCTGACGACACTCAATACTCTTACTTAGCTGATAATATCCGAAGACACATTTGAAAGCAGGAGTGAATTAACAAGGAGTAGAAGGAACCGGTCCTTCAATTCTCTAAAAGAAACGTGCCTTGGATGGGGGGGGGGGGGAGAAAAAGCAGTAAACAAGTTGGATCATCTTATTCTGCCCTTCAGAGAAGGTCTGCGCAGGAGCGGATCCCTACTTTAAAAGTTTAACCCAGTGAAAACGTTCCTTTTTTCTCTGGACACTTACAGAGAAAATGAAGAGTTTGACGGAGTGAGCTCGCACTGTCTGCCTTTGGATTTCCGTCTTCTTGCTGTAGATGGGTTCTGGCTGTTTCTGTGAAGCGGGGGTTGCCGAGTGGTAAAAAAGATGTTTGAATAAACAGGAAGTGCTGTGCGGCTGAAGCACACTCGAGGAGAAAACACACTGGAACATTGCCCTTTGTAGGCAACCTCAGGGACGCTTGCCTCCACAGTAGCTGGCTGGGCTCTCGCTAAATGACAAAGAAACCACAAGAATTCCTCAAGTAATTCTTCACTTTCAAAGTTGCAAGATCCGTTGGAGCTTGCAGGTAATTTTCAAGGTTGCATTTAGCACTTAAAGAAATCTATTAATTCTACATGTATCTAAATCGCTCTAGGTCTGCAAGCAGCAACACAGCATCAGAAGTGTGCCCTGGCTAGACCAAGCCCTAGCCACACACAGCTCACTCACCCAGACAAATACACACCCACAGGGTTTTGGGAAACCTGCTCCAGATATTTTTGTGGTGACATTTACATAGGCAGGATGCTTTAAAAAAAAAAAAAGAAAGAAAGAAGGAAAATTCAGATTCTGCAGACTTGAGAGGATTTTTTACACGTATTTTTAAAGAACACATCGTCCCACATTCCAGGGATGTGCCCTTGATCTTGCTCTTGCTGCTTTTCCTTCTCTGCAATCAACCCAACTACCTGTTTATCTCAAGATGCCGAGCTTGCCCACTTGAACACCCCTTAACCCGCCCCAAACTAATTATCAAAGTCCTGTCTTCCGTCACCCGAGTAACTTGACAGATACTGTAAAGAAAAGTAAACTGTTAAAGGCAGAACAAGTCAGCTTGAAAAATAGGATGAAGAGCTGAACAGCCATATTCAATAAAAAAAAGAAAAAGAGGGAGGGGGAGGAGGAAGAAAGGGATTCCTTCTGAAAACGTATTGCTGTTGTGGCAATGTTCTTCTGCCACAGAAGCAACTGATTTGTTATTTAGCGTGGAATACTGGACTGTCTGTCATCCAGGTGCTAATACTCGGCTAAAATAACTCATTGGTAACTGTCAGTGGGATGTTTACATAGGCCCCAATCTTTTCTTCATAGAAGGAAATTTTTTACTGGAATTCATCTTCTTTTGATCTCACATTCAAAGCAACGGCAGCTTGATAGACATTCAAGTCTGAAAGCAAATCCAGACGCTGAAGATAAACCGCCAGAATATGACAGGCAGAAGCATCTAAAGCTTATAAAAACGAAGAGAACAGCATGTCGCCTGAGTATTACAATAGCAGAAATCAAGAGACATATTAGGTGGAACTGATCAGCCACAAAAACAGTTCAAAAGGCAGATCACAGAAACAGAGGACTAGGCGAGGAGAAAAAAATGGGAAAGATCTGGTTTACTGCCTCATCTCCCTTCTGAGCCCCACAGTGCTTCCACGCCAGCCTCTCCACTTTTAGGAGGGGTGCAGTATCCAATTCAGATGTTCCTGTCTAACTCAGCTGGTCCAGTTACAAACGCTGCAAATGATTTCCTAACAATCCATTTTTAAGCGGCAGGGGAAAAGGGCAGACTCTTACCTTGCTCAGTGTCCAGCATGCTGCATTTTATCAGCATCCCCTGCATCTGCTCTGTAATGCAGTTTCAAAAGGCACATAGCCTGGGCACCATGCAAGTGGGCGGTCAGGAAAACCATCCCTCAACAGAAGAGCTCTAAGTAGTTTGAGATGGGGCTAGAGAGCTCTAAGCAGCCCAGTTCCCCAACACGGCTAGCTACTGAATGAAAACAAATGCTTTGGCCCCAATCACACAGACAGATGCGTTCAGTCCTACAGATATAGAACTGCTCAACACCTCTGAAGCCAACTAGGGCAATACCATAAAGGAATTATTGCAGGAACTTTCTTAGAGGCACACAATTATTACTTTTAAAAATAAGCCTCTTATTCTGATTAAAGTCAGTGCCTATAATGAAAAAGTAATTCTCCCAACAATTTTGTACTTAGAGCTGTTTGTTAACAAACACTGAATGTGAACAGGCAGCATCAGGTTAAAGGCCAACAGAATCCCACATTATAATCTAGCCCGAGGTTACTCCTGATTGCGAACACCCTCTGGGACAGCAGAGCCACATCTTCTACGCAGCAACCCTGGATTTTTAAAATTAGCCCCTCCCCTATTTTTGCATAATAAACCAGCAGTGAAATGTGGATTTAAAAATGTACTAACCAATTTATAAAGCTGTAATCAGTTTAGGGTTTGCCTCATGCAAACAAGATTCCTGGGTAACTAAGGTACAAATGTAAAAAACAAATAAACCAAACAATCCAAATCCTACTGGATTATAAGACTATTTTTTAAAAGTTACCTTCTATCACGCCTATACAGCTATCCGATGTGCTAACATTGATCATTTATCTTTAAGCTGTACAGTTCCATGTATTAAAGTCACCACTATTCTTCTCCAGCCTTAAAAAAAGTTGCTTTTAATACTTACTCCCCAAATCTCCCAACTAAATATTCCATGTTTCTGTAATTGCTACATTTACCCCAAACAGGGAGGTTTACCATGTAAAGGTGAAATGCAAATTCCCTTATAAAATATATTCTTCCCCTACAAAGAATGCTGGAGAGGCAATATTCCATTTCTCATGGTAATTAAAAGTCTTTTTTAAAAATATGCCATGTATCAAGACCTTCATTAGAATAATTACAACTGTTGGGTGTTTTTGATACAAACAACTTTTGATATGTCATTTAAAAACCTCATAATAATATCATTAAAGAGATATCATTTTTAAAAGAGAAATTGTCTGCTCAGGGCCATGGAATAGTAGCCATGCTCCAGGCCGCTTCCCTCTCTCCCTTTCAGACTTCTCTTGGACTTGAATGTCACCATAAACCTTGAATCTTTGAATGTGAAATGGCTTCACGCTAATTGCTCTAATTGCTTGAAGATGTGCAGGCAGGTGAAACCTGATCCCCGTGGCCATTGTAGAGACCAAGAACAACACTGGAATGTTTACACAGTGGTTTGATTTTAATAGACAGAAGGACTGAGTTTAAGACAGCAAAAACACAGCTAATAGGTGACCCCTTAATGTAGTCCTCCTTTATTAAAAAAAAAAAAGGACACACAACAAAATACAATTTCATGTTCTAAACGGCAGTGTCCTAAATGCCAAGGTTATTTGCTTGACTCTTGGAGTGAGTACACGTTACGTTGTACCTGACATTTACACCCGAAACTCTACCCCGAATACATTTTTTTTTTTACCTTAAAACAAAAAAGCACTTTATATGTCAGTCACCTTACAAACAGATTATGACTGTATGGTATTTCCAAGTAAGTGCACTCATTTAAATTTTAAATTGAGTATTTTTCACTAGTGCAATACTCCTTGTCCCTAAAGGAGAAGCCTAGTATCTCCTTGTTTATTCTTGTGCTTCTTCTGCTCCCCGCTACCCCTCCATTTATGGACTTCCTGACCCTTGTTCATTCCTTGATTGCAGTTAAAGTTGAACCTAAACCCTCTCACACTGGTGCTTTGAACAAACATGTATCCTTTCCGTGCTTTTATTCTTCGTTACTGGAGGGGACTGTGGTCTGCTTCTCATCTAGAGGGGCTAAGGCAGCAAGGGGAGTGGCTGACATAGTTATTCAATGACAGTGGCCATTCTCCCTGGATATTTTAATGAATTGAGATGGATACAGAGGTTTGACAATGGCTCCCCAGGGCCCTCTCTTAACAGAGCACAAATGTAACCAATGCTGGACAGGAAATATACTACAGCAAGACCAAGATAAAAATACAACAGCACCTACAAGGTGTCATTAACAAGAAGAAATCCACAAAGGTTAGAGGGAGGCTTAGACAGGTATGGAGATAGATAATATATATACCAAGGATCTGAATGTATAGGAATATTCCAAGGAAACACTGAGAAACAGGAAATAAGAATTAAACATTTACTACAAAAGGAGAAAATACCACAAAACAATGAAATTATTTTAAGTTAAGCTGGGCAATTAAAAGCAACAGATATACCTTGTAAATGATAACAGAGAAACAGGTAACACCCCATACAACCAGAAGCATTGTCAAATGGCTGCTCTGCCAAGTTATGCCGTATATTAACCTCTGATGATGAAATACAAGATGCAGAAGAAAAGGGGCGAAAAAGTCCTTTTAAAGCTATGAAACATTTTTACTTATACAAGCTAAGTAATAAATATAGGAGCTTCCATTGCCTGGACTATTTGTCCCCAAACACTGAAAGACAAAATAATGAAACAAAAATAACTGCATAGAACATCCTTTCCAATCACAGCCACCACACACACATTTATAGACACTCATACCTTGTTCTCCAAGTTACAATCCCCTATTAAGAAGTAATGCCGCCCCCTCTGAAAAGGAGGGGGGACAAGTATCCATTTAAAGATGAAGTATAAACCAGTCCAAGCCAGTGAGAGGAACACTGAGGGAAAAAGTAAACAGGCCCCCACCCCCCATCCCCAAAATAGTTCCCCTTTGAAAGCTCTATGCAGTGAGTGCCTGGTACCAAGGGCTGCCCTGTTCCTTGGAGGGGTCAGCAAAGCTATGCTAAACTGACAGGTTCAGTTTACAGCAGGCCAGAACTTTGTTTGGATATACTGGCCTTGCTCACCGCCAGCTTAACAACAGATGGCTAGAAAACTTTCATTATGCTACACAGGACTGAACTGCAAACAATCCAGAAAACTGTGAAAAGTTTAACTCCCTCGAAACCGATGTGCCAAAGCAGGGCATGCCCAGAGCCAGGGAGCCAGCTGAAGGCCGAGGGGACCGTGGAAGTGATGGTCACAACAAAAGAGCACTTGCTAACGCCCAAGTCAATGCAAGGCAGCATTCCAGACTCCAGAACGGCAGCGACCCACCCAAGTCTTTGATTTAACTGTTCAAAGCCCAGACCTTATAAGGAGTTGTATCGACTGTGCCTTTTTTTTCCCCCCCAAAATGTAATGTCAGGCTTCCCCTCCCTTTGGCGAAAGAAAATCTTCCTCCAGACAATTCCCAAGTTCCCTTCCTGCCTTCCCTCCTTCTGGAAACTAGGAGGACCAGACCAAACAGTCTCACTCTAACACCTAGATTTAAATATGATTTATCCAAATCTGTATATAATTTAAATGTTCATTAAATCGATTCAGTCACACGAACCCTAATATCTCCTAACGCTCTGAGACAGGTTATAAATGCACCTTCAAAGGTTTAATTCAATTGGCAATCTGAAAAGTCTTATCACTCGAAATGTGTTATTTCCAGATGATTCAAGAAATGAACAAATGTGTTTTCCACAAATGTATTTTAGAAGCTACCCTTTCCTGTTATTGAAAGAAAATTGTGTTTATTACTCCTTTAGCATAGTGTAAACTCATAAACGTCAACAGAGGGTACAAGGAAAACTGTCAACTAAATATTGTTTCCTTCATGAGCTGTTCTTCCAAGTCAATTATGCCTTTCAACTTCTGGGGCATTGTATGATAAACTGGCAGTAAAAATCATTCACATTAATATAGCATGGTGCCTTGCCTGCAAAAGGTAATTAAAGAAGTAAATGACTCATAAGAATAGACATATTAGCTGCAAAATGAAAGGCAACTGAACTGCCACATAAAAATATGTACCATTAAGATACTGCATTTTCATATTCCTGTAATCAGCTTCAGTAGACTAATGCTTATTTAATCCAGTTCTGTGCTAAGTCCATCAACAACTGTTTTTTGCTGTTTTCTCCTTGACTGAACATTATGAGAGCAGGTTTGGAATAAATACTGCAATGAGATTTTTGCATACTCAATTGAAGAACAGGTTTTTACATTTTAAAATCTATTTTTCTTTCTCTGAGAAATGCAACATAAAAAAAAAAGATTAGTGGTAGGAAAAAATATATATACATATATTGCTAGCTAGACATGTCTCTTTAAATGGCAGAACGTTTCAGGGAAATGATATTTGTTTCCATCGTCACCGTCTCTGACCCATACCACTGTCAGCACAGGGAAGCGCGTCATGCCTCTACTTGCCAGATCTCTGCTACCTTTATGAAGCCCTCCCTTTTGTTAATAATGTCTTCCATTAGCATGAGCAGATGAAGGCAATTTATCTTTCGGCAGGGATAGAAAGAGAAAGCAAGAAATGAGGAGCAAGTTGGCAGGTGGGGTGGCAGGAGAGGATCTCAGACTTGCTTAGTGGCTCCTGAGTCCTTTCCTTCCAGAGGGTTAGCCTCCAGACTGGATAGAACCTTCTCAAAGAGAAGCGAACTGACCCTCAAATTAACTGCTCCCCTTTCCATTCTCTGGCTTTCAAGCTGACATTTTGCTTCATTCTGATCCCTTGATTTCAGGGCTCCCTCGCTAGTTCAGCCAAGCCCCAGGCAGAGACATCATCCACACGGTCTGAGGTTTCTCACTCAAGTTGCTTACTTCCCTGCCTTTGGAACCTCACGCTTGACGAGTGAGACGAGTCCACCATTTGCACTATTAATATTTCTGGGAACATTTAGAGGCATGCAGTTTCCTGGAGGCTGGAGAAATGCCTATTCTTGTGGTGGAAATCAGGGCTCTTGGTTGATGGCTGATGCGGGCCTAAGGCTTTGCCAATTCTCTTCGGGAGTTTTCGCTTTCAAAACTCGTGCAGTTCCTCCGATGTTCAATGCCAGCAGTGAAAATCGGCCTATAAAACATTAGGATATCTGTCTCCTATCATGTTTGCCAGCAATTCACTCACTTTCAATAACATCTAAATGCATCTAGATAGGGTCCACTAACTTAGCAAAAAATCCAAGAGATTCTTGTTTTTGTTTTTGTTTTTTTAAAGATCATAGGCTTTCAACAAAGACAAAGTTCTAGATTTCTATACACGTTGTACCTTCTTCCCTTCTCTCCTTCTGTAAGTACAGAAATCTCTTTGGCTTTCAAACTGACAAGCAGCCAGCCAGCCCTCAAGGACAGTCCAGGATGTGAGGACGGCCCTACAAGGACCCTTTGCTGTTTGTTTATCTTTTAACAGTTCTCAGAACTCCTGAGAGCCTCCACTTTTGGGCTTGATCTTTCCTTGTAATGTATTATTGCCTCCACATTCGAGGAGACATCACTTGGAACCACAATTAACGAGCTCTGGTCCCTTTTCTAATTAAAGAACAAAGGTTCCTGTGTGCACAGAATGGTGACGCTGTCTGGAGAACACACGTAGAAAGAGAAGTGAATGCGTCTAATTGCTTCAAAATGGGATTTTTAATATTTAGGAACATAATGGGATCGGGACATAAGAGCATTTCCAACATCCTTTACAAATAAGGCTTTACAAAATAGTGTTAGCTGTTAATAATACATCATTATCAAAAATGGAAAGTTATGAATACCATGCATGTAACCTTTGTATTCACGTGAATTAACCCATATGGATGAACACAATGATACATGAATTAGTTTTAAAAAATACGTTAAAAAAAATAAAAGGGCCTCCTCTGAAAAAGAAAGGCGAGAAGGCAGCTCCTCTAAGGCTGATATTCCTCAGACCTTAGCAGATTAGGATTCAAACATGTAATTAAGAAAGATAACCCCAGTTTTTATAATAATTAGGGACTGTGAGAAATAGGATACTATCTCTCAAAAGTGTTACAAATATACCACACTTCTAAATAACCTGCAATGCTTGGAAAGTATACTCAGTACCAAGGGCAAAGCTGCTACGCGGGGAGGAACAGTAAATGACAGACTGGCGTTCAAGTCCATTAGCTGCTATGTGATAGGAGCACATTCACTAGCACGCGACCTGTGAAAAATCTTAGATCTCTTTAAATCTTTGAATTGGATTACTGCATTAATTCTTAAGAACTGCAATCCTTCAACCAAGTCAAATTACCCTCATTAACAGTGGAAAAACTGCCTCTGCAATAAGTTTTTAAAAAAAAGATATTTATTACCTATAATCACTTTCACATACTTCACCTAGAAACGTGATGAACTGACGCCAACAACTTTGACGATGGTGGCATCCTGATTTCACATAGTAATTTGGGTTTAAAAAAATGCAAATACTTTCATTTTTATTTTATTTGGTGTTTTAAATTTTTTTTCACACCTACAGGACATTTCCTTTTATTATGACAACCCTCTGATAAGAAGCGAATAGCCCCATTTTACAGGAGAGGAAACTGGGGCGTACACAGAGACTGCGCCAACTGTCCAAGCTCTCCCAGCTAAGGAGGGGCAGAGTCTCCTGGCCCTCTGTTCTGGGTTCACACCGCAGGAATCAAATTAGAAATATAGACTTCCAATGCCACCGTGATGCAACGCACTGACTGCTCTAAATCACTGTGAATTAAAAGGCAGGCAAAATAAATGAAAAGGTAAGAATGCAGCTTGGAGTATAGAAACGATCCCCATAATAAATACAACAGAAGCTGCCTTGATTCTTCCACCACCGTATTTGCTCTTAGTTTAACCTGCCTCGAGAATTCATCAAACACGTCCTTTTACATGATAAAAGAAAAAGAAATATAAATTGATCTACTCTGTCCTTGTTGCTCCCTAAAACGGTCTCATTGGAAATGACCAATTTTGAATAGCTTTTGGTACTTTATGGCAAAAAAATCTCCTCAAAGCCCCACTCACCAGTGGTCCTTGGCTCCAGCGATGTTACTGCTTTGGTTCCATTACTGCCTAGCACAGCTGAGGCAGAAGAGTCCTCACCACTGAAGAGATGAGGAGCTGGGGAAGGGGCTGCGCGGAGGCAAGCCAGTCTGCATTCATCGAAACAGACTATTTTTACATCATGTATTAAGGCATGAGAAAAGGTGAACAGGTAGAAGTGGCTTTCCAGAAATACTCCTCAAGAGCTATAATAAAATGCTAACGAGTTCATAATAAAAACCCAGAGGCACTACAAGGCTCTGAAGTGCCTTCCAAATCATCAGGAAGAAAAAATAAAAAAGATAAATTGTGCTCAGGATAGTTGTATGTGAAATGCATTTATTTTAATCTAAAGATTTGAAACTAGATAGTCCTTACTTAATATATGATGACAAAAAGCAAGTAGACTATAATTTCCAATGGTCCTGTAATCTACTGTAACCTTCTTTTTTTTTATAATTTCCAAAAAAACAGTTGTTGTTAGGATGAGGATTTCAATACCACGTGAGACATCAGAGCTGTGGTATAGTCTAATAATAATGAAAATAGCTTTTATCAATCTCAGTGTGTGTCAGGCGCTTGCAGTCACTGCCCTTCTATCCTTCCAGTGACTTTCCAAGGTGGGAATTATCATACCCATTTTACAGAGGAGGAAAACAAGGCTCAGGGAGGTTGACTAACCTGCCTAAGGTCAAACAGCTTCTAAGTGGGTCTATGACTGCTTGGAGATGAAGGTGAAGGCGAAGCTTAGGAGAAAAATCAGAGAGAGGAGCTGTTCAAAGAAAGACTGGGAGGAAAGAAGCATCTATCTTGAGGCATTAGAAATAGGAAACCGTGATCCAAACATCAGATGGTCCATGATTTGGAGACTCATCACCCATCTCCTACTCAGTAGCACCGCATGTTTCAAAGGACAATATAGAAATTGTTTCTCTTTGGCTCTACCATTTGAAGCGTCTCCTTTCTCTCTCTTTCAAGTGCTTTATGACTGTCAATCTGGTGCTTTTCAAACAACAAATGCTTTAGCCGTGACCTCATGATTAACTCGGCTCACTACTCTAGCCAACCTTTCAAAACAAATGTTACAGTTAGCTTTTCTACAGGTATCAGAACCATACCTTCTATTTACATCTCAATTAAACACATAATTTTTGATGGCAACTCTGTACCATAGTCTAGGCACTGAGCCTATGAAGGCGCCCCTTCCTAAGGCTTACAGTCTAATGGGAAATAGAGATAAGACACTGGCAATCCACAAATCCAGAAATAATTACAGAGCCACTTCAAAGAAAGCCTTAATAAAAGAACAACTTCATGTACTCGTTGTTTTTAGCTTAGAAAAGGCCATCGAGAAATCTGTCCATGAGGAGGTGATATTTAAGATGAGACCTGAAAGTAGAGAAGTAATCAAATAGCCAAGGACCAGAAAGAGTTGAAGGAGATGGAACCCAGAGGCTGAGAAGAAATTATAGGTTGCAACGACACTAAAAGAAAGATGAACTTATTGAATAGTTGGTGATCTACAATTGTGTTGTTCAACAATACTGTGTCTACCTCATTCTTTTTCAATCAGTTTAAGGCAAAAGACGTAGTGCACAGATTACGAATATGCTTTTAATCAAATGGCCTAATAAATACAAAATGCATTGTGTTGGCAAAAAACTCTAACAACATAAAAGAATTTATGTAATTATTACTGAGAAATAAATATCTCCGAGTTGGCCCTTGTTTCTGTCTGTTTTTATCTTTTGTAATGCTGTAATGCATTGGTGGTAAGCAGAATTCTAAGATGATCTCTCTTTCCTACCACTGGTCCCAGATATTCAACCAAACACTAATCAAGGTGTTGATGGGAAGGATTTTGCAGCTGTAATTAAGGCCCCAAATCAGCTGACCTCAGGATAGGGAGATAATCTGAAGAGACCTAAAAGAATCACATGGAGTTTATGTTTGGAGTTTATGTTTGGAGTTTATATTGGAGTCCGGAGATCAGAGATGGAAGAAGTCAGAGACTCAAAGTACAAGAAAGATTTGATGCTGTATTGCTGGCATCAAGGTGGAGGAGGTCATGTGGCAAGAAATGTGGGCAGCACCTAGAAGCTAAGATTGGCCCCTGGCTCACAGCCAGCAGGAAATAAAGACCTCAGTCCTACAACCACAATGAACTGAATTCTACCAACAACCTGAATGAGCTTGGAAGTGGATTATTTCCCAGAGCCTCCAGACAAGAACTCAGCCCAGGTAACACCTTCTGACACTCGGAACTTTCTAATACTCTGAGCAGAGAATCCCCAGCAGCTCTGTGCCTGGACTTCTGACCTGCTGAACTGTGAGCTAACGAATGGGTGTTTTAAACTGCTAAGTTGGTGGCAATTTGTTATGTAGCAACAGAAAAGTAATACATAAAGAAAAGAGACGAAATCATGCTGCCTGTGTCTAAAGTTTATGAGTGAGTTTCTCTTAGTGAGTAAAAACTCAGATGGAAGGAAGGAGGGCAGGAGGAGAGGAGCTGAGGAGAGGAGGGAAGAGAAGGAAAGAGAAAGACTGGGCTTGCATTCTAGTCCTGCATGGACCAAGGTGATGAACAGGCCACTCCTCTCTGGACCTCACTTTCCTCACCTGTCAAGTGGAGATAACAATAATGGGTAGCAGTGAGGGGCATCGTAGGAGAACACATACGTGAAAACACTTTGCAAGTCGTCAAGCACAATCCAAGTTAGTTTTTATTTTTTGTACTGCTTCTTTCCTGAGCCATTTTGATTTCTGACTTTTTAGCTTCCTTTTCCATATATTCCAATTACCTATTCTAACACTGATCAAGACACAAATATGGAGTCTTCCTTGGCTAGAGAAAAAAAAGGAGCATCCCAGACCATTCTGGAGCTTCTTGGCAGTCCCTGCAAAGAATGTGGACATATCTTCTGTGGGAGAAGTGAAAACAGGTCAGCCTGTGTCCCTGGTGAGGAAAACCATGTCTCCCACCTTCCTGCCACCATTTGCTCCACAAATGGAAGGTGGGGCCAGATGGCCTGGGTTCAAATCCTAGCTCAGCTCCCGACTTTGATTTAACCACTGTGTGTCGCAGTTTCCTCCAGTGTGAAATGGAAGTAATGACCGCACTATCTAGGGTTGCTGTGAGGAGTGAGTGAATTAAATATAGGAAGTGCTTCTTAAGACAGAGTCTGGCACTTAGTAAGCGCCACATAAGTGTTGTTGTTATTATTATTATTTTTACTATTGCTATGATTCCAGGATAGCAGCTGCATTTTTTTTTTCCCCCAGAAAGTCTGTTCTCTCCCCAAGAGAATTGGGAAGAATTTGGAAGATGGGCTCAGGAAATATGTAAAAATATATCTATAACATAGATTTTACCACTAATGCCTTTTCATGGTACACTATAAAACCCATCTACTCTCTGAGGAAAAAGTGAGAAAACCCCTCCACAGTCATGATTTTGCCACATAATTTTACGTTTGCTCAAAGGGAAAAAAAGACTATAAAGGCCTTTAAACCCATGATTTATTGCTTTTTAACAAGTACTTTGGGCAAAGCCAGAAAAGAGGATTCCGCTGCTGCAAGAAGAGGAGGTAAGGAAATTCAGCAAGGGGCTCACGGACGAGAGCAGCCAGGAAAAGAAGGCAAATGAACACAAAACAAAGGTTGACTCCAAGTCCAGTGCATAGACTTCCTCCGTATCCTCACTGGTCTCCTCGTGGTTTTTCATCAGGCCTTGGAAGGGAGCAGTGAAATCGGCTCTTCCCAAACTTACCATCGAGCAGGCAAGGCAGACCAAGAAGCGGGCACTTAGAGCAGGGCAGTGAGCAAGCACCATGAGAGGGGCTTGCAAACGTCCAGGGTCAAGTGTGCAGAGGCAGCTAACCTAGAGCAAGTGATCGAGTCTCCACACCTGAGCAGCGAAGGATGCCCCTCAGTGAGCCAGGTGATGTGGTACACAGAGAGGTGGGCAGGGGAGGTTCTGGGCAGAGAGATGAGCGCCCACAGGTAGAAATATAAAAGTGACCATGGAGTGTTAGAGACCTGACAACAGGGTCCAGAAAGCCAAGAAGGAGCGGGAGGTGGATGAATGACAACAGATAGGCTGAGCCTTGCACATCAAGTGCAGAAGTTTGGACTTGAATTTATTTTTTTTAATTTACCAAATAGTTGGGGCCGGCCCGGTGGCGTAATGGTTAAGTTCACGCACTCCTCTTCGGCGGCCTAGGGTTCACAGGTTCAGATCCCCGGCTTGGACCCACACACGGCTTGTTAAGCCATGCTGTGGCGGCGTCCCAAATAAAGTAGAGGAAGATGGGCACGGATGTTAGCCCAGGGCCAGTCTTCCTCAGCAAAAATAGGAGGACTGGCATCAGATGTTAGCTCAGGGCTCATCTTCCTCACACACAAAAATGAAAAATTGACCAAACAGTAAAATCGACTTTTCAAGTGTGGGAGGTATACAGTACTATGAATTTTAACACATGGTATAAATTCATATCACCACCACCATGATCAGGTTGCAGAACAGCTCCATCAGCCCCCCATACCCCTTGTGCCATATCCCTTCATAGACACCCTCCTTCCATCCTTAAAGCCTGGCAACCACTGATCTGTTCTCCATCACTGTAGTTTTGTCTTTTCAAGAATGTCATATAAATGGAATTATAAAGTATGTAATCTTTTGAGATTGGCTTCTTTTACTTAGCATAGTATCTCTTAGCTAGTTCTAAGATACTGGGTATTTTAATAGTTCTTCCCTTATTATTGCTGAGTATTCTTCTTCCATTTACAGGGGTGTCATTCATTACTTATCCATTCACCCATTCAAGGACATTTGGGTTTTTCCCCAGCATGAGGCTACTATAAATAAAGCTTCTACGAACATTCATATACATGTTTTTGTGTGAACATAGGTCTTCATTTCCCCAGGATAAATACCCAGGAGTGTGAGCGCTGGGTCACAGGGTAACTGTATATTTAGGTTTTGTGTGTGTGTGTGTGTGTGAGAGAGGAAGATTGGCCCTGAGGTAACATCTGCCAATCTTCCTCTTTTTTTGCTGAGGAAGACTGGCCCTGGGCTAACATCCACGCCCATCTTCCTCCACTTTTTATATGGGACGCCACCACAGCATGGCTTGACAAGTGGTGCGTCGGTGCACGCCCGGGATCCGAACTGGTGAACCCCAGGCTGCTGCAGTGGAGCGCGCACGCTTAACTGCTTGTGCCACCGGGCCAGCCCCTATACTTAGTTTTTTAAGCAACTGACCAACTGTTTTACAGAGTGGCTGTCCCATTTTGCATTCCCACCAGCAAGGCGGGAGAGTTCATTTGTTCCACATCCTTACTAGCACTTGGTATTGTCAGTATTTTTTGTTAGCCATTTTAATAGGTGTGTTAGTGGTATCTCACTGTGTGTGTTTTCTTTTTGTGGTTATAATTTGCATTTCCCTAATGTCTAATGATGTTGAACAACTTTCCATATGCTTACTTGCCTTCTGTATATCTTCTTTGGTGAAAATTTTGTTGATGTCCGTCTTCTGCCCATTTTTTATTTGTTTTTTTTCTTACTGTAGAATTTTGAGGGTTCTTTATATATTCTATATACAAGTCCTTTATGGGAGATGTGATTTAAAAATATTTTCTCCTAGTCAACAGCTTGTCTTTAATCAGGGATTACATTTGCAATTTAGAAAGTCCCTTTACACTATGTTAGGGAAGAAAGACAGGAAGGAGTTTTGGGTGGGGGCAACTTAACTAAGAAATGAAGAATGTGGCCTGGAAGCCATGGACGGGCCCACTGTCTTCAGCACACAGGAAGAGAACAGGGTGTTCTGATGGCAAAGTGGGAGCTTGTGCAAAGCAGTCCATTCAGGGAGATGCTTTTAATGCTGTGACTAATGATGCCACGTAAAGGTGATGTCTGCCCGTCCTCTGTTTTTAGTGCCGCTGAACCATCCCAGGTAATAAATCAAAGAAGCCAGGGTGGCTATTTGTATGGTGAGATAAGGGAAATTAATTTCAATGTCCAAACATGGACCTCCTTATATTAAAAAATGACTTAGCAATACTAGTCCTTTTCATGAGAATGTCTTGGAAAACCAACACTTGGAAAACACACACACGGGGCCGATTCATCCCCCCTGTTTTCAAGGGAAATATTGTTGTCTCCTGAGATTGGGAAGTCAAGCGGAAGAACCATTTATAAAATGAAGGGAAAAAAGGAAAACACTGATTGAGCAAAAACTGTTCATGGTCCTTCATGAAAGGGAGGATTATAATAATAAATTGCATGTAGTCACATTCTTTCAATCCTTAAAAAAAGCCTTTACTATGCTTTGCAAACTACTCTAATTGTCTCATTTTCACCGAAACTCAGACACTTTTAATTTAAAATGCGTAAAAATATAAATACTAAGACTATGAACAAGAGCATACCTAACAACAGTGAGATTTCTAGGTGGAAACATGGCTAGAACACAGAGCTAATCCTCTTGGCTGGAATACCAAGGGGAAGACAAAGTGCAAGAAAAGCCAGGAGACTTCTCGGAGCTCCCCAGGGGCCTCGCCATGCCCCCACCTCTGAGTGCTGGGCTCAGAACAGTGTAAAGCCATCCGTCACCCCATGAGCATGGCTCTGGTTGCTGGCGCCAAGAGAACAAGCTTGCCACCTGTCCAGCTTTCCTTTGCATGGTCCCCCACACAAGGTCCCTCTCTCCTCCAGGTTGAAACTAGCATTTAATCTGGACGCCTGAATCGTCCAGCCTTTCAGCAGCAGCGACTGAGCCCTACCTATATTTTGGAGATGTCTTATTTTAACCTTGGATCTACTGACCAAATTCTGGGTCTGCTTCAAGGGAGCATAGTTTTCCCAGCTAAGTCTCTCTTTGCTTCCATCCTTGCCCCCCTAAAATCTCGGAACAGCAGCCAGAGAGATCTTTTGAAAATGCACCTCAGATCACACCACTGCAAAGGCTTCCCACTGCAATCAGCAGGAATACTTTCTAGTCTTATTTCTCTCTGTATATACCATAGGAGCTAGATAAATGCGTTACTTAAAAAAACGTGTGAATAAATGATTGTGCCAAGGAAGGCAGGTTCTTTTAAAATCCTAGCCTTCGCTGCACTTATTTTTAAAATATTTTAAAAAGAATAAAAGGAAATGTTCTTGTCATCTACAGGGTGAGAATGCATTTCTGAGTATAACAACAAACAGCTCAGGAACTATAAAGAAACAATTGATAAATAAAACTACATCAAAATTGAATATGGCTAAAATAGTAGAACAAAGCCAAAAGAAAAGATCACTGAAACACTGGGTAAATATTAGCATATCATTAACCCAGGAAAAAAGGTCTAATTTTTATGGTACATAAGAATCTTTTATGAATCGATAGGGGAATAAATAAATCCAACAGAAAATTAGGCACATAATATGAAAGAAAATACAGAAGTTTCTTAAACATTAAAAAAAAGTTGTTAGGCCGGCCCTGTGGCTTAGTGGTTAAGTGCGCGCGCTCCGCTACTGATGGCCCGGGTTCGGATCCCGGGCACGCACCAACGCACCGCTTCTCCAGCCATGCTGAGGCCGTGTCCCACATACAGCAACTAGAAGGATGTGCAACTATGACATACAGCTATCTACTGGGGCTTTGGGGCAAAGAAAAGGAGGAGGATTGGCAATAGATGTTAGCTCAGAGCTAGTCTTCCTCAGCAAAAAGAGGAGGATTAGCACGAATGTTAGCTCAGGGCTGATCTTCCTCACACACACAAAAAAAAGTTGTTAATTTCACTCTTAGGGAAAACTAGTGTCTATTTCATTTATTTGGTTTTTATGTTTTTTTCCATTTACTTCTGAACCACATGCCCAAGGAGAAGCATAAAGCCTTGAGCTCCAAACAAAAACTGAAGTATGCTCAGGAAAAATAACTGAGATGCAGCACTGTCTTCCTTCATTTGACATATACTTATTGCTTAGCGATTATAAGCCCAAGTCTCAGTTTTCTCATCTGTTTAATGGGAATAGTCACAGCTCTGACCTCATTTAGGACAGTCTGGTCAGAATACATATAAAGTGCCAGACATCATTTAATCCACGTTATCTTTGTTTTTACATCAGGCACCAAACTACAGTGAACAGGAGTTCTGCTATTGCCAGTCTAGCAGGAAGGCAGGGATGGGTAGAGAGGTGTAACTGAAAGGAGAAGGGGGTATATTGACAGTACAGGGAGTCAAGATTAATTGCTGAGAGAGGTCAAGAAAGGCAAGATCATTTCCAGTTCAGGCTGTCAGAGATTTCCTGGAGGAAATGGTGTTTAAACCACACCTTGAAGGGTAGAGACAATCTGGATATGCCTCAGACAATCTACTTAAATACTTCGTCAATAATAGTTAACCAACATTTGTTGGGTCAGGTTCTGTGTCAGGCACTGAAGATAACAGTGGTAGAGAACAGAGACGGCCTCTGTCCTTGGGGAGTTCAGAGTTTACAAAGAAGAAAAGTTGAAATATGTTTAAAAGCAAAGCAATAATAAACCCAAAATTCAGGAGGAGGGTTACCTACCTGCACGGGCTATGGGAGGAAATGCAAGTTATAAGCAATGGGCCAATTCTTGGATTGACTGGGTGTGAGGGGGTGCATGGATGCTTATTATATTATGCTTTATAACTTACTATGTTGTGTACCACGTTTAAGGTACACTGTTTTCTGTGTGTATGTATTTTTTAACATCTCCAAAATTGGGATGCCTCTTTAAAAAGGTGAGATAAGAAAACATTATGGACTAGTTTACTTGGCTGCATTTTCACTTTATTATTGGTATATAAAATAAAGGTCTAAAAGATTTAACAAAATATGGCATATTCTTAGGTACCAAGTATTACAGTTTTAAAAACTACATTATGCCTTTGATCAGTTGGATAGGCTGAGTATTAATTTCTGTTATTTAAAAAGCAAGACATGGAAGTTCACACTCTCAGGTATAGATAAATTCATAGATGAATTATGCCTCCATCTAATCAAGCTCATGATGTAAAATCAGATTCTGTTAAAACTAAAAGTATTATTAGGACTCTAATTCTGTTTTCACCCAGATATACAATCATCCCCCCTCCGTTTTTTTTTTTTTGGTGGGGAGAAGGGAATGAAACGGGATTGGAAATTATTTAACTACAACAGCAATCATTAGCATTTACTCAAATGATTATCAACATCCATAACACTGGAAATTATTTAGTCCCTAATTAATCCAGGTATGCTAATCATCTTGACACATGATCTAATTTAGAAAAACAATTTGGTTCCGGATAGTCAGATGTGCCACCCATTCGTAAGCTTTAGCTTGGTAGTGTAATTATAGGAAATGGTTTTGCCAAAGCCATGGTAAGTGCTTGATGCCGACTCTTTTATTTCTCAGGCTGTTCTTCCTTCCTTCCCCCTCTGCCCACCCAGATTTCCAAAGGAAAGCTACAGAGTGGCTCTGGTGTGAGATACGGGTGAAATCAACAAGTACTAGGGAGGATGCTATTTGGATGGAGCGGGATAGCCCGGCAGAGGCAATGCACGCATCTCTATTTTCTTTTAAAAGAGCAATTATGATTTAATATGGTAAAATTATATCATTAAACCTACTCAACTGGAATAAATTCTCCTTCTGATATGCATTTAGAAAGGCAGTTCATATTCTATCCCTAAAATATATCTATTACATTTTTGTGTCTACCCGCCACTTCTCTTTTTACCATGATACTTGAGATAAGTTTCAGACAGTCTGGCAGGAGGAGAAAAAAAACAGAACAACCCTGAAACTCGATACTTATCTTACTCATCGAGACCTTTTTGATCTCTGTGAGTGAAAATTAATCCTTAACTATAAGTACATTCTCCAACTTCCCAAAGCACACATTTCTAACATCTTTTTACATTCTCTACAAGGACCATTTCTTCTTATTATTATAGTTTCCTCTCTTTGTTAAAAAAAGCACTGTAATTTCAATTAATGAGTTAAGTTTACATTCAAAGAACTGCTGCATGCTTATTTTCCAGTTATGAATCTTCACCACAAGCAGATTAGAAGCATCATTTGTAACACAGTTTTCTTCTAGCTCAACATTGAGAATGTGGCATGCTGGTGGTGTTGACTCCGATACCGACTCATGTTTCTCTCTTTGTATCCCCCAGGATATTGGCCCTCTGAAGCTAGTTGCACTGCTTCCGTCTTTTCAACCTCAGCTTTTGGGAGTTACCCTGGATTCTTAATTATGCGGGATATTGAAGAGAGAAAAGGCAGGCATGATGGGAGTCAAGAGTGAGCTCCAAGGTTTAAAATTATTGACAATGTTCCAGCTGTCGACTTTGCTGGCAAAGAGCAAAGACTTTGGTACATACCACACGTGGGTTCAAGTCCCTGCTCAGCCACTTGTTACTGTGGACACTTGGGCAAGTTATTCAAGTTATTTGAGTCTCAGTCTCCTCAACTGTCAAATGGGACCACTACTACCTAGGGCACAAATTTGTTTGGAGGATTAATTAACATATCCAAGCCCTTGCAAGGTACATGCCATGAGCAGATGTCATTAATGCTGTCTTTTATCGGCTTTCTTTTGTCAAGACCCGGACTCCAACCCATAGAAATTAAATTGGCAGCTACTAGTATATACATTGGGATTCATAACATTGTAGGAAGGCTGCCTAGTTCAAGGTGGGAACAAGGTTGGGTGGAGGGAGGACCTGTGAGTGTGGGAAACAGGCCAGAGATCTTGAATTCTGTTCATCTCTGCCCACCCGCCCAAAGACCCAAAGATCACTAAGTTTGTCCCCTCCCACTTTTATATTAAGGGATATAAAAGTAGCCACTTGGGAAGAAGATACAAAGAAAAATTTCAAGGGCAAGGGACATGGCCGCCACTGCACTGGATAGAAAGACACAGGTGTAAAGTCCAGTAGTTTGGCAAAATGAATTTCCTTTAGTGTATTTCCTGTGGGGGATGCATGTCTATAAACTGTGTTTTTTTTGGACAGAGCTAATGAAATTGACTTAATTACCTTTTGGTCATACCTTGCACAGAAATCTGGCCAATAGAATTACGACACTGAGACCCAGCAGGCACCTTAGATAGACTGCCACTCGCAGGACCCACCTTTTTCCACTAGCCTATTTTACAGACAAGAAACTTGAGGTCCACAGAAGTGGGTGATGGCCCAAGAAGAGAATTATTGGCAACATCAGTCCTAGAGTAGAATCCCAGAACTCCCCAGGATATTCTTTCTTCTACGTCACTCTGCCTCTCTTCCCACAGGCTAGCACGTCGCTTCAAAACAAATCATGCTATTTTCCACAGCTTTGGTCCATTGTGTCACCCTAACAGTGTGAACTCACCCAAATGCTTCCTCGAAGGCACATGCTTCCAGCCACCTCGTGGAAACAAATTAACTCTATACTTCTGTTTCTGGTTCCCTATGTCCTTCAAACGAGAGACACCAAACATACGAATAGGCAGCCTTTGACAAGTCCTCACCATATGCCCAACTGCCTTAATGCTGATTATTTCATTTATCATCACAAAATGCTAGGCAGTATCACCTGCAGTTTACAGATGGAGAAACTGAGGCAGAGAGAAGCTCAACAACCTCTCTACGATCCATGCCTAGGAAAAGGCAGAGGCAGGCTCTGATCACAGGGCTGCAGAGCCCATGTGCTCTTAACTACTGCTTCTCTGCCATCTCTCCTTCTACCCACTCCTCATACCACAGCAACCCCAGTGTTCACTTAGTTTGTCTTCTGCTCTCCTCGCCTCCAGGAAGCTGAAGAACAAGCATTAGTAACGGTGACTGTGGTAGACAGAACACTCAGATAACTCTACTGACCCACATCCTTGTTCTATGGCCTCCCTGTGAGTATGGGCAGGACCTGTGAATATGATGGATTATCATTTCGTTGTTTATGTTACCTTGTATGGTGCAAGGGATTTTGCAGATGCAATTCAAGTCCCTAATCACTGACCTGAGTTAATCAAAAGAGAGATTGACCTCGGTGGGTCTGGCCTAATCAGGTGAGCCCTTTAAAAGAAGGACTGAGGCTCTCCCTGAGGACAGAGAGATTCTTCTGCTGGCCTTGAAGAGGCAAGCTGCCATGTGATGGAGAAGGTCACAAAGCAGGAAAGAGTGGGTGGTTTCTAGAAGTTCAAGGCCTCAGACCTATGACTGCAGTGAACTGAACTCTGTGAATTCTGGACAACCAGTGAACTTAGGAGAGGACCCCAAGCCTCAGATGAGATCAAGACCTGCTGACACTTTCATGACAGACTTGTGAGACCCTGGGCAGAGGACCCAGTTAAGACAGGACTGGACTCCATGGAAACTATGAGATGATAGATAGATGTTGTTTTATGCCACTAAGTTTATAGTATTTTATTACACCACAATAGAAAACTAATATACACACATTTGTGAAATTTCTCATAGTATAGGACTGGGTTCCACAAAAGGCAGGCTGAGCAATGCCTGAGACTGCTTTGTTGAGGAGGCCCGGGCTTGTGCTGGGGAACAGACCTGCCCCTACACCCCGGCTCTGGAACTTCCTAGTTCCATGGCCTTGAAGGAATAACTTAATTCTTGGAGACTCTGTTTCCTCATCTGAAAAATGGGTAGGATACTAGTACCTACCTCACACAGTTGTCACAGATATTAAATGAGATAACACACAGAAAGTGTTTAGCCAAGTGCCTGGCATATTATCGATAGTGATACATGTTAGCTTTTGCTATTATTCAAATATACATTCCTGTTCACTATGCCTCCGTTTACCTATCTGCACAATAAGAAGGGTGGAGTAGAAAGGCTTACTTCCTTCCTCTTCTGACGTACTTGTAGAGTCTCTGCCTAACAATTCATCGAGTCCCTGGTGAACTTGCCCTCCCTTTCCTTTCCCCACCCATGCACACGGCAGGCATTCCTAAGTAACCACCTCCCAAGGCCCACGCTGGCCCATCTAACACCAGAATGCTGAACTTTGTGACTGAGTGTTTACAATTGTTGTCACTATCCAGATAAGCACATCCTGCTTTCTATTTAACAACCAGTTAAAGGCGCAGAGGTGTACCTGGCAATTGTGGTGTATTTGCTGGAGGTGCCTCCCACACACCTGTGTATCCCAACCCACCCAGCTCCTTCAAGTCGCTCTGGACCAGAGCTCAGACAGCGAATATGCCGGCAGGACGGGGAGAAGTAGCTAACAGTTAGTAGAACGCCGTCACTGCAAAGTTTTATTTCAGCTCTCATCAATCCAAACCTTCATCTTTGATTAAATATTCTGTATGGACTTTTCCAAGTCCGCAGATATTTCTTCCTAACGATTCCAGCCCATACACCAAGCACATAAGCCCTTTTCAACTTTCCAAATGAATTGCAGCTTCTGAACTTTGATCACAAACTACCCCCCCACCATCATCCCCACCCTTCCTAGGTATTAGTATCTTACTTGAAAAGAAAATACATCAATGCCTTGTAATCTTCTTGGTTAAACATGGAACTATATGAAAGATACACATCACGGAACGACCCGGCTGTGTCTGCTGGGGTGTAGGTGTGTCACGTTCAGGTAAAGAGGAGGATTTCTGCCTAACAGAAGTAAATCTGCTCAAAGCTCAACTCTAATCAAAGGTAATTATTCTAAGAGACAATCATACATGATGAGAGAGCACATCCACATCACAAGCCAGACAATTTAATGGAATGAATGACAGTCATTTTAAAACATAGTATGCTTTTCTTTCTAAAGGTGTGTTTTCAGAAGAACAGCAATAAACATTAATAACTAACATTTAGAGTTCCTACTATATACATAAGGGGCACGGTGTACAAGGTACTGTAATGACTATGTACAACTGGGACAAGGCCCTCAAAAATAAAAGGTTTATCATGGTCTAGATAGTGTGCAGTCCATTTATTCCCCATATAATTCTATCTTGGAATTGCTTAAGCCAGATTCAGACTGTAATGGGCCTGGGAATCAATGTATTCTTGGAGGAAAGCTCTAAAACCAGGATATATTTAAGCCCACTGCACAAACTAGGAAAAACACGCCAAGGGAAAATATTTTAGGTATATGCTATAAAGTCATGAGAGTAAGCGTCCTTGAAAGGCACGTTTCCCGTGAGCATTCATTTGCTATTGGTTCTCTGGTTCTGTCCTCTATTCACGGGTGGACAGTTTTGGGTAGAGGCAAAGAATGTGGCTCTGGAGTCAGAGCACCTGGACTCAATGATCAGTTGACCACTTACTAGCTGTGTGACCTTTGGCAAGTCACCTCACCTCGCTGTGCCTCAGTGCTGCATCTGTTAAATGGGGACAATGATAGGACTTTCCTTCTGGGGTTGTTTTGAGGATCGAATGAGACAATTCCTGGAAGCATGCTGACTGGCATGTAGCTCTCCGGTAACATTAGCGATCACAACTCCATTACTAGTAGCTGGCAGATGTACTATAACAGGCACCAACGGGTGGGGTGTTTTGCTTTTTTTTTTGCGTTTGCAATGAAATTTCAAAATAAGAGATTTTGAATTTGTTAACTTGGGGAAAATACAATTATTCAATTATAGGAACAAAACATCTCCCAACGTTACTAGAAAATCACTGCATTATTCCTCGCCCAAGCACAGGGAGCTCAGGTGGGTATTATTCTGTTTATACCGTTGAGAAACCTGAGATTCAGAGCTGAAGATGCTGGTATACAGGCCACAGACAGAGAATTGGGAATGAAACTCAGGTTTGTTAGTCCAAAGCCCATGTGTTTATCATGACATCTATTCTTAAAGGTAACCCATAGTACAAAAAGAAAATATACCTGGAAAATACATATAAACTAATAAGCAATGCTTGAGTTCAGTGTGAGACATAATCTCACACTGAAACTGTCCAGGAGAAATATAATGTGAGCCAGATATGTAATTTTAAATTCTCTAATAGCCATGCTTAAAAAAAAGATAAAATAAAAAGGGTGGAATTAATGTGAAATCTATTTTATTTACCCCATATTTATAAAATACTATCATTGCAACATGAAATCAACATAAACTTATCAATGAGATATTTTGCATTTTTTAAACACTAAGTCTACTAAGTCTTTAAAATCTGGTGTGTGTTTTCCACCTACAGCACAGCTTGATTCAGACTAGCCAGTTTTCAAGCGCTCAGTAGCCACATGGGACCAGGGGCTACCACATCAGACAGTGTGGTGCGAGTAGCCCTTTGCAACAACAGCTCATGCTAAACGACACTGGGAGACTCATTTGTGCCACTCGACAGCTACATCTCCGTTTTCCCCGGCAGACCTGTGATTTAGGGAGGACCAAGCCACTTGCCTTATTTTCTCAGCTACAATCTAACATCCACGTTCTTAGCTGCCAAGACTCGACGATATTCTCACCTCGGGTGCAGAACATTCAGGTGGGATAGCCTGCTCAGCTTCACGCGCACATCTTTCTTGACGTCAGGGAAAACGCCACAGGTGAAACACAAGTGGAACAGATAAGATAGCCCCGCGGCGCAGGTAAACATGAAGCAAATAGATAGTTTTTTTTCCCTGTGCTTGTGGACAATCGACGAAAACGAGCTCTTATTTGCTAAATAAAAATAGCTTGGCTATGAGCTTCTTTGGAGAGGTTCGGCTCGGCTCGGTTGGGGTTCTCATTGATTCTCTGGCTGACAGCAATCACTCCTGCAGGGGGAACACAGGCTAGAGATGAACATTTAATTGCCAGAGGAATCAGGAGGATTGCTAAACGACTGAGTGATCTTTGAGAGCAAAATACCCCAAGGAAAAAGGGAAGCAGTTCCAGAAAAAAGAGTTTTCAAGAGAAGGCTGAATGACTAACCCAGGGATCCTGTTCTCCAAGGCTGTGGAAGAGCGGAATGGGTCTCGTTCCTTCTTTCTTTCCTTCTTCTCGCTCCCCTTCTTCCCTTTCCCCATCCCTTCCTTCATTCACTCAGCATCCAGCACTGATTAGGCACAGAAAGTAAAGACGCTGTTCCCAGCCTCAAAGACCCTGTGGCGGACAAGCCTGCATCCACCACTACTGAGGGGGGTTCGTGCTTTGATGAAGGGGTGTACCGAGTAGGAAGAAAAGGGAAAAGCTTTTCAAAAATGAGAGAACCCAACTGAGCCTGGAGAAAAAGAGCAAGAAAAGAGGCCGGAAAGAGAAGGAAATTTCGGGAAAAAGGTTAGTGTGTGCAAAGGCATGGCGTGCACAGGTTGCTGCTGGGAATTTGGTCTTGTCATGGTGGAGAGGAAAATGCAGGAGAAGCTCTTAGGTAATGATCAGAGGCCAAAGCATAACTGGTAATTTAATACCATTCAAAGAAATTTGATTTTAGTGCCTAAAGGCGGGTTTAACATCCAGAATTTATGAAATGGGCAAACAGAAAGGCAGAGTCTATATGATTCTGACATGCTTCTCTACACAGCAAGAAGGCCAGGAAGAAGGGGAAGGAGGCAGGCCTCCTGGGCTGCTCAGGTCAGCACATCTGGGCAACGACTGGTCTTGTTTTTTTTTTTTATTGGTTTATAACATTGTAAAAATTTCTGGTGTACATCATTGTACTTCTATTTCTGCATAGATTACATCATGTTCACCACCCAAATACTAATTACAACCCATCACCATACACATGTACTGAATTATCCCTTTCACCCTCCTCCCTCGCCCCTTCCCCTCTGGTAACCACCAATCCAATCTCTGTCCCTATGTGTTTGTTTATTGTTGTTATTATCTACTACTTAATGAAGGAAATCATACGGTATTTGACCTTCTCCCTCTGACTTATTTCACTTTGCATTATACCCTCAATGTCCATCCATGCTGTCACAAATGGCTGGATTTCATCGTTTCTTATGGCTGAGTAGTATTCCATTGTGTATATATACCACATCTTCTTTATCCATTCGTCCCTTGATGGGCACTTAGGTTGCTTCCAAGTCTTGGCTATTGTGAATAACGCTGCAATGAACACAGGGGTGCATGTACCTTTGCAAATTGGTGTTTTCAAGTTCTTTGGATAAATACCCAACAGTGGAATAGCTGGATCACGACTGGTCTTGTTTGCACACCGGGCCCGGGAGAGGTAATGAAGGGCAGGGGAAAAAGTAGATGTCTTGACCATGAGATGGCTAGGGAAAACTCAGTTTTAAGGCATAGTAAACAGAAAGACTGCCTGGTTCAGGGTGGATAAAGGAGCAGATGAGCATGCATCTCCAGTGCAGAGGAACAGAGTGGATGATGCTGTCTTTGGATTATTAATTATACCAAGTGGCTTCAGGTCTGGATCTGACCCTGGCTGTAGACCACCCAGAAGAACACTGGAAAACTGACTAAGTAGGTATAGATTTTCAAACACGTTTTGGAGTGTTGGAACATAAAGCTGAAAA
This sequence comes from Ceratotherium simum simum, assembly GCF_057802395.1. NCBI lineage: Eukaryota > Metazoa > Chordata > Mammalia > Perissodactyla > Rhinocerotidae > Ceratotherium > Ceratotherium simum. The sequence goes on from NC_141904.1 coordinate 69,779,857, forward strand.
GGTTGGAGAGAAGACAGGGATAGGAAAGAGTCTAACAGAAAAGACTTAAAAATCCCGAATGCCCCCAATCCTGAGTGCCTTTAAAAATAGTCCTTTGGGCCCAGAATCAAAATAATAACAAAATATTGAAAAGAGAAGGCAATGTGAAAAAGTTTATCCCCGAAATGAATGGCTCTTAAATACAAAAAGAAATGCTACCTACTCACCTGCATTCAAAAGGGTAGAAATTAAGTCAAATCATTGAATCTGAATACAGTAGTTAACAGGCAGAGTTGAGGCGACTGAGGGAACTTTTTGAACACATTCTTTAAGCTATTCATTAATTGGAGAGGAAACAGATGCCAGCAATAAAGTCTATTGCCAAACGTCACACAGCGAACCAGGGGCATTATTAAGACAAGAACCTTAATCTTCTGATACCAAGTCATTCCTTCATTCCTGCCTTACATCAACAGATCATCACTAGCTGCGTGCTGGTGATGCAAAGGTGGGTTAGGAAGACAGACCAGCTTCCTGTCTTCATGAAGCTTCCATTCTAAAGTGAGAAAGAGAGAATCAGGTAGTAGATAAACGAATAGAAGTCCTGACTGCAGACCCTGTGCTTGCTGGGAAAAAATAAAAGTAATATAATAGAGAGTACCCGGGGAGGATACATTCAGATAAAGTCAGGAGGTCCCCAGGGCTGTTCCCTCTGAGCCAGTCATGCTAAGGCATGGGTGAACAGTGTAGACAGCAGACAATGAGATAGGGGTGAACAGGCAGCCTGAGGCCCATGCAAGCTTAGTAATCAACACACGTACCTCTTTCACTGCCCCCTACATCCTCTGAGCCACAGCTATTCATATACAGCACAGGCAATGGAAAATTAGTCTTTCCATAAAATAATATCATATAAATAATATATATAAAAAAAGAACTCATAGATACAGAGAACAGACTGGTGGTTGCCAGAGGTAGGGGGTTAGGGATGGGCAAAATGAGTGGTGGTGGTCAAAAAGTACAAACACTCAGTTATAAAATAAGTAAGTCCTGGGGATGTAGTGTACAGCATGGGACTATAGTTAATAATACTGTATTGTATATTTGGAAGTTGCTAAGAGAGTAAATCTTAAAAGTTCTTATCATAAGAAAAATTTGTAACCATATGTGGTGATGTTTAAACTAGACTTATTGTGGTGATCATTTTGCAATAGAAACAAATATTGAATCACTACACTGTATACCTGAAACTAATATAATGTTATATATCAATTATAGCTCAATAAAAAAATTAAAAACATAAATAATATAATAGACTCAAATATAAAAAGGAACTTCCAAACTAAAATACAGATAAGACACAAGATTGAAACATAAAGTCATCTGACCTCTGGATTTCTCTAGCCCATAGACCACACTCCAAAATAATGGAAATGGTTATCACAAATCCAAATATGTGAAGTCAGGGAAGGTTAGCTTGAATGTGAAAACAAACAATTGAAGAGTCCTTAAAAATTAAAAGAAAAAGTCTACTGGATGCAACAAAATCATGAGCAGAAACTCGGAATAATGTACAAAGGATCTCCTTTCCGCTTCCACGTTTTCAGAAAACTGTAAAAGGTTGGAGAGAATCCAGAGAAGGGCAAGTAAAATGATTAAGAGGATGGAAAATGGAACCTCTGAGGAAAGGTTAAAAGGGTTATGATGGTTTAGCCTGAAAAAGAGAAGGCTAAGGGGTGACTTAATAACTGCCTTCAAGTATATGATGGGTTATTACAAAGGAGACGCCAACAAGTTATCTTCTATAACCAGAGAGCGCAGAGGAAATTGTCTTAAATTGCAGCAGGAGAAAGAGAGTGAGTAAGTGAATTCAGTGAGACACAGGAGTGAGTTCTTGACCAGATCTAACTTCATTGAGGGATGCTGAATTTCTTTCCTTAGACAGCTTTTTATACAAACAACCCATTCTCCTTGATTATAAATAGCCCTTACTAAGTGCGGCAAGGTGGAGTGACCCTCAGTTCTTCTTTCCATAATGTTTCAACTTTTGGTTCACAAGTGTGGTAAGGCTTTACTACTATTCTATTTCCTACCTTGTAGGGGGGTAAAAAAACCAAGATTTAGCAAGATCCACAGGATGGCTTTATCAATGACTTTATTTTATAATGCAATAAAATGGATGCAACTTTTCTACTGATTTTTAAAAATGACAGTAAACATAAGCAAAAGAAGCCCTAATTAACATAATTATGCTTAGAAGGGAAATTAGCCCAAATGTAAGATGCCTTTATGTCCCAATTCTGCTAAATTACAGATTGAGTCTGTCGTGTGCACATCCCAAGTTCAAGCTGAACTCCAGGATTCTCTTCAGTTCCTTTAAGAAGAGGCATTTACGGCAGAAGGCTCAAGAACGAATAAAAGAGGTAATTTCACAATATCTCTACTGTGTCCCCAGTCATCCAAAGGGCTGAAGGCGGCTCCATTCCCACCACACTGCACTGTGCTTGCCACTCGGCTGGTTTTCAATTGACCCTGCCATGGACGTATTTTTTGTTGCAGTTGGGCTTATTGGGGTTTTGTAAAAAATTGCAGCTCCATACCAGGCTGCTGCTCTCTGCTTGGGCTGTGGTCAAAATAGGGGGGGATTCACACTCCTAGAGAAGAGTGGGCTCGGCACTGGCTCTAGGCAGAGGTGAGGATTCCAAAAGCCAAGTCAAATTTAAGACAAGAGAGGAGGTCAGAAACCGGGGAAACATTCAGCCACTGGGTCATTTGTACCTAAGGTTCTAAAAAGTAATCCTGAAGAGTAAGTTCTCATAATCTGGTGAAAATCCAGTGCTCAACTTTGGTTGGCATTAAGTGAAAATAGATATTTCCACTTCAATTCCATAAAATTCTAGAACCATACTGCTCCAAATGGTAGTCACTAGCCACACGGGGCTATTTAAATTTAAATTAATTATGATTATGCAAAATTAAAAATTCAGTTCCTCAGTTGCACTAACTACATTTCAAGGGCTTGATAACACTGGTTACTGGCTACCGTGCAGGACTGCACAGATAAATTAACATTTCACGATTGCAGCACATTCTCTTAGGCAGCTCTGTTCTAGAATATTAAAGGCTGAAAGAGACTTGAGAAGTCAGCCAGATAATTTTACAGATGTGGAAACTAAGGCCCACATAGAGAATGTTACTTGCCCAAATAGTTAACTGTCATCTCCCCCACAACCTCCATGCCAATGTGGCTTGAAGTACAGAGGTCTAAGAGAGGTTACATGTCATTGAGTCATGAGGGCCTTGGGGAAGACGAGAGAGGGAAGTAACTAACGTTAAGGAATTTGACAGGTAGAAAAGTGTAAGGTGTAAAGATGGTCCAGGTGGAAGATGTAGCATAAGTAAAGGGAAACACTGATCATTTTTGTGGGTTTATGAGTCAAACTTGGCTGACATCTTAGAAAGGTCTGTGAAAATGTAGAGTAAGAAAGGAAGGGGAAATTGAAGCATGATTTTCAAGGTTTTTGTTTCAGTTACCTACTGCTTCTAACAAACCACCCTAAAACTCAGAAGGTTTAAAATAATTTTTTTTCTACAATTCTGGGGATTGGCTGGGCTCAGCTGGGTGCTTCTTCTTTGGCTGGGAGTCACTTATGCAACTGCCTTCAGCTGGGACCTTGTGTGGCCCTCCAAGATGTGGGGATCTCAGTTCTTTTCTGTGCGTCCCCCCAACCCCAAAACCGGGGCCTCTCACTGCCCAACAGTCTAGTTTGAGCCTCCCTACAACGCAAGTGTGTTCCAAGAGAACTAAGACAAAAGCTGCCAAGCCTGGAACTGGATCAGTGTCACTTCTGCTGAATTCTATTGCTCAAAGCTGGTGCAAGGGGCTGCCTGCGGTAAACGTGAGAGGGGACTCAGACTCTTTCTCTTGATGAAAGGAGTGGCAAAGAACGTGTGGCCATTTTTAATCCATCACATTCCCACGTACCAAGCCATGGAATTTACACTCAATTTAGAAGAAAATAGGAAGCAAGAAAATAAAGTGATCAGAGTTGTGATTTAAGGAGAAAAATCCAAGTTTTGATGAGTGGAATAAACAAGAACAGTGGCTACAGAGATCTGTTAGTGGTTATGATAATTTCAGTCTAACTTAACAATAGAGTCAGACCTCACTGGATGGAAAGGGGAGGCTGCAAGAACTACTACATAGATAAAGGTCTAGTTATGAGCACTTATAACTGAAGGCACTGGAGAGAAACTGAGTCAACACTTCGGATCAGAGTAACTTAAAGAAATGATGCATTATTTACCCAGATGGGAAAATCTTGCTAAATAAAGATAAATTTTAGTTCTGGACCAATTTAGAAAAATCCCTACCTGCAGGTTTATGTTCAGATTCAAAAAGAATAATGATAGCCACAGGCCCATCCCAGGAAACGCCAAACACACAGTCAAATGTACCTTAAGTGCTTTTTAACCTGGTTTCAATCATCACTTACAATTTTTAAAATTCTGCTGAACAGGTAGCTCCTCCACATTAGAAAGTTGAACATTTACCATTAGCAAGCCATTATTTGGAAAGCTCTAACTGTATACTAAAATTATGCAGCAGAAGAGATACTTAGCTAACTGAAATCTGGCCAAAATATTAGGAGAAATGCAACTAAATACCAGCCTGGAAATCTGATTAACCATTGCTTCCCACAGCCCTTGTTTTTGCATCTCTTTTGAAATAAGCATTATCAACATGACCCTTTCAGAAGTTCTATTCTAACTGAAGGAGGAGCCGGTCCCACTAAGACATCCAATGTTAAAATAGTTAATTATCTAGGATAATTTCAGCTAATGATATATGTTGTGAGGAAAATCCAGTGGGGAGTTGGGATGATGATGTGTGTATGAAGGAACTACTTTAGACAGAATGGTCTTCCCTAAGTTCTCAAACTGTCAGGTGGAAATTAAAGGGCCACACTCTTTTGGCACCTGCAAGCTTTATTTGATCCATTAGTGTAATTCCCTTCTTCTTTGTGGTCTCTTCTGAGCTCTTTAAAAAGGAAGTCATTTCAAAGTTTAAGCTATAAGGAACTAGAGAGGAGGTGGGGTAGGGAGAGATCATACAGCTATTTTAGCGTAGGAAATAAAACAATTTCTAAGCTGTCCATTGCTACTTAACAACAGATGAAAAAGAACCCCAAAAGCTTCCTGTGGAACATAGAGTCCCTTGATTGGATGAATGAGGTATGAGACCTTGTCTACTAATATTCTAGCTACAGGATACTTCAGTTTAGGGCAGATCTCTCTATTTTTATTTTTCACATTTCATAAAATCTTCCAGGTAGCATTTATTATTTCAGTGACTGCCACCATTCTTCCAAGCACCATCAGTCCGTCTTTCCCCCTTAGAAGATGTATCAATGCAACAGAAAGAAACTGAGAAAAAGCAAGCTGGTGTTCCATCCAAGTTGTATTCTCTATAACCACACACAAACAAATGTAAACTCAAAAGAAGGGACAGTTTCTAAGTTAGAGATCTTTGAATGTATCTAAGATTGGCTTCAATAAAAACAATGTCTATGCATAACAGTTAAATTAGTAGATTTGCTTCCAGAATCTTTTTTTCCAGGTACACTCAGGGTATGTCTTTAACAGGCCCTGATACTTCAATGAAAAATTGAGATGCCAATGATTTGTAGGCTAAATTAATGTTAAATACTTCAAAGGACTGGACAAATAAGTCGGCAGCAAAAATTTTATGAGTTCACTTCCTTCAAGGGAACTTGGAGAGAGGGATTTTATTGCTGTGAATTCTAGTCACCCTTTCCACCCCTCAGCATCTGTTTGAAATATGTACTAGACAATTGCTTTTTTGGCTGTGACTCAGGTAGTTGAAACACAGGACAAACAGACTACTGTATATAAGCTTTCCTCTAGCAATGAAAATTTTTATTGACTCTCTTGCATAGCAAACGTGACGGCTGTTTAGTGCCCAATCTCCACAGCATTATCAACAAATTTGACTATTTATGAATTCTAGTGGCCAAGCATGGGATGACCATGTTAAAATGTGTCTGCTGTATGTTTCCTTACATTGCAGAAGAAGCAAGGAGAAAAACAATGAGAGCAAAACCTTGCGATCTGTTTAGTTCATCATCATATGTGTAAAATTCCAAGTTAAATACTACATATGAGCTTTCTACATAAATATGTCAGCCTTGCCACAAAGGCCAGCCAAAACAAACGAGTCCCACGGTTTGGAGCAGCAAAATTTTCACAGAAGCCATGCACTTGCCCGTTTTTAATCAGTTTTTGAAATTTTCTCCCAAGACAATAGAAAATGTTAGAAAGCGGCCCACAGATAGGAGTGAGAAAGGGCTCTCTCTTCTTCACCATTGAGACTGTGGGAGGATCAAGGGCCGAAAGTCTGCCCAGCCAAACATGAGTTTGTCTATAAAATTCTACAGAGATGAAAGCTAAATCCCATTCCATCAGCCTAACCCCAAAATAAAGAACTATATAGTCCCGGTTCAAACTAAAGAGTAGCCCATCCCAAATGGTTTTTGTTCTGTGTAAGAAGTAGAAACACATATGGATGCTGCCTTCACACTGAGAATGCTGAATTTAAAGTAACAAACGGATAGTTGACTCCAAAGCAGAACAACACACACTTTGCTAGAAACAGCGAATGTCATTAGAACAGAAACTGCCTAATGTTAATTCTCCAAAACTAACACATTTACGTAGAAAGTCCATTTACACACTGGGAAATTGTTTTCACCAAAATCTTTTAGCCAAAAGATTTATTCCACAAGAGTGTACATTTTTTTAGGGACCTGTTTTGTGTTTTCTCATAACAAATCTAACTGACCATTTCTTTCTTTAAGTGAATAAAGCTGACTTTGCTCCCTTCACCTGAAAACTAAGATATGCTTTATCATACAACAAACATCCAACTTCCTTTGAACTTCAAACTCATGCCCCCCACCCACCCCCAGCCCACTACACTTGAAATCATTTGCTTCCAAAATTATAAAGGAAAGGAAAAAGTGAGTGGTTAAGATGACTAGAGTAACAACTGTTTTTCTTCTTTAAATCAATTCACATAGCCTTTTTCCTAGTTGTCCCAAAATGCAGATTCTTCAAGGAATATTTCAGGCATTTAAACGGAAAGTGAACTCCCATGAATTTTGGCAAAAATAATGGAAACAAGGACTGAAACAAAAATATCCAATAAAACACTTTCTCTTTCCTGAAAGAGATGGAAAGGAAATAAAACACACCCTGAAAAGAAAATGATTTTATAAAACGTTACTAGGAATAGCTTTCACCAAATTGAAAGGGAACGCCACTCTTTTTTTTTTTTAATAAAAAGTCAAAACCTGTTTCCCAGAATGACTTCTCTAAAATCATCAGCACCTCACAAATTTTTTTGTTTAAAGAACATTAAACTCAATTAAGCTTTCTTTATATTCATAAAATTAAGAAAGGAGGCCGATTCTGCCAAAAGACCCTTTTAATCATTTCACATAAAAAATAACTAAGTCACAAAGGACTAACCAGACATTTCAAAAGTCGCAGTACTTTTTTCTGAAGTGTGAGAACCGGTTTCGCTATATAAAAATCTCTACTGAAATGTTTGTTATAACTGGAGTACATCTTCTACGGGAGAGATCTCTTCAGAGATGTAAGTTTTATGACTTAAAGATGGTTCTAACCCCACCTTGCCTTTAATTTGCCAAGCAGTCCATGTGGGCAAATTATGGGAGAAGAAGAGGGTAAGTATTCATTCCAGCCAAACAAAATAGAAAAAAAAAAAAAATCCCTTGGCTAGAGGGGTCTAGACATCACCCACCCCAGGGGTCCCTGACAACCAGAAGGGCCACATAGAACGCCATGAACCACTCGGAGGTCCAGAAGGGCCACACAGAACACCATGAACCACTCGGAGGTCTCTGCAAAACTCAGAGGTGAGGTGAGCAACACGGCTCCATTAGTCACCGGTCTGGGGCATTTCCTCATAACGATTTGCATTTTCTACGTCTATAAAATGAGAAGCAACGCTGTCTTCAAGTAATTGTGTGTAGCTGGTGGTAACAGACACACCATATTTGAGCAACTGACCTCAATCTCCCACTTAACAGCATGAACACAGAGGACAAAAGACTGGTCAGATCGCTTGACTTTAAGAAAACAATTAACTTCCCCAAAAGAATGACTTTAAGTTAGAACACTACCCACATTCTCGAGATCAGTAAAATCTAAGAAGCACCAATTTGAAAAATATTTAGAAAGAGAACCCAACACTTAGTTCCTCCTTCACTCACTTGGCACATGTTATAGGGTTTGCAGAAGGCAGTCTTCCAGGAACCTGGGGGCACAGACACAGGAATAAAAGACAGTCCTTGCCTTCAAGAAACTTAGAGTCTTAGGAAAAGACAAGTACATGAGAGGCGACACAAGGGAGAGGTGACAAGTGCCATTAGGGGGACCATCAAGGCACCATGAATAACGTACGTCACCTGATGACCTGTCGTTGACCGATCTCCCAAAGACTTGCACGGTTCCGTTCTTTAAACTTTTCTTGAACTCTGTGTAATTAAACACCAAATCTGGCAACCCATGCTAATTTTGAAAGGCACTCCCTGGGAATTTAGTAAAAGTTTAAACAACTTGTTTACATGTGTTTGGCCCATCTGTTTAAACAAAAAGTTTATTTTAATAGGAGCAAATCTTGGGTGCAAGCTCCCTTTGTGCTTGAGACCACTACTGACCTCTTATCCGGCTCTGTTTCCCTAATCTGCATTCTAAATCTCATCTGTAAACAAAACTCGAATAACAACTTTTTATGATAAATGTTGAACACCTCCAAGATGACAGCTACAAAATAAACTCTACTTTTATAACCAGGAAACATTCTAAACATACAGAAAATACTCTTCTTTATGCTGTTGTCTTCCAAGAAACCACACACAAAGAATCTTCTTTGTGGTTGTGTGTTTGCGTGTGTGTGCGTGTGTGTGTGTGTGTGTGTGAATATATATATGTGTTCCCAACGATCACTCTGAAATGTGTGCATTCCCATCATGCCCTGGTGTTTTCCAGCCCCATGATGCCCTCACTTTTGATTGTGGAGATGATGTTGAAGTGCACAGAGTATTTACTGATCCGGTTATCTGGTTCTGTGACAGGCAGAATCAATCAATCAAGAGGCCAGCTTTGCACTTACATATTCCAGGCACATCTCCGCACTTCAGGATACGAGATCACAGTGTTATCCAGCCAAATTTGATCAACAAATGCAGTTCCCCTGTGCCACAGCAATCTCAGATGAAGATGTTATTATGTGGAACTGAGCAAAGTGATAAAGACAGTACAGCAAAGCTCGGAGAAGCCCGGCTGGACCTTACTGACAGCTTTTATATACAGAGGCGGCGATGTCCCCTTCTTCCAGGATTATAAAAGTTCCCTTGATTTGAAGAAAATCATGCTGTACATACACTGGTGACCCCCAAACATTGCATTTCCTCTTCTAAAACTAAAATCCTCATGGAAGAGGCAACATATATTTAGTGTAATATTGCAGGCAAAATCCTTTAATAAAGAAGGTAATATTTAAGGCGTAGAGAACATTCATGTGAATTTTCATAGAACTCTTCTGATAGTCTGTTGTTATTATTAATTGGTGTAAGCTAATGTCTCAGACAAAAACATTTTCATAATTTAATTGGTGTTATAAATAATAATATTAATATCACGTCTATGACATTGTGTATAAGTTGGTGTCAATATTTTAAGTGGATCTCAAAAAAAGTCTGAGAGAATCTCTTATTGTGCCAATAGCTTTTACTTCACCACTGCCCTGCAGTTATTTTACATTATTTAATCCTAAATCCCATCTTTTGGATTCTACCTTCCTCTCGCATTTTAAATCTTTAATGGGAGCCTTTGGCGGTCCATGGGTACAATGATTAGATATCTGCAGAAAGAAATTGAAAAATTAATCATCGTTTCCATTTTATATTTTTGTACTACACCAAAAATTACTTACTTGTAGAGCTAACTTCTACACTCTTGCAATATGTTCCTTAACATTGCAAATGTGGAGAATGATTTCAGATAAAGCATGTCCAAACTGAGCCAGTAAACAGCCTTAAGTTATTCTTTGAGATTTGTATTCTGGGTTTTCATCCAAATTTCATTTTGATTCATTTTAATTAAAATACATTTATTGGTAGAGGTTACGTTACATGTGGCCTAAAACGAGGGCATCTGCACCCCAAACTAATCATAGGAATGACGTTAAAATTGTTTATTATTCTTTTATGAATTTTCCTACTTAAATTACAGCATTTCACAACTCTATGCAAAATGTGAAATGCTATCCACATGCAGTTTATTATAGAAACTGATATATGCATTAATCTGACCTTCGCCTAAATAGCTCCTTAGCCACAAGGAACGAAAAAAAACCAAAACCACCTCAAGTCAGCTATCAGATCGCGAGTGCCATCAAACTGCTAAATCTATTAACTTTGTTTTCTTTTTTCACTATTATTAAACTGGAAAGAAAAATTCAACTGGAAAATTGTGCCTTTTCGGTTCCCTTGTCATCATGTAATAAGTATGAGAAATATATGTGCAATGGCCAAATGGCCGGTAGACAAAACACCCACTCTAAGTGACGTACTGTTTTCCATACCACTCAGACAAAATCAAAACAACAGAACTGCTGCAAACAAAAACAAAATAACATTTCCCATCAGCATTCCAGACAGAGAAAATTTACAGGAAAAGAAGCTGGGAAAAGAACCAGAATGAAATGACTACTCATACCTCCACTCTGGGTAGAGCCATTTCTTCAGACAAACAGCCCTTACTTTAACACTGAAATGTTTAACAATTGATAAAATGTTTGCCAGTGTTAGAAAACTTTTTTTTCTTTTTTAGGCAAACATTTGCACTGTTTAAAGTGATGAAGTGCTTCTACAGAACTGAGGTGCCTACACTTATTTTCTTTTTACAGGGGGGAGATCTATGATAAGAAAAGAAACTTATGTTGTAGAAGAGTACAGAGGCCAGTGTGTAATTTAATTAATCCTCCTTTCACTGAGAAATACAGAAGTGTTTCCTGGTACTGTTAAGTCTGCCTGGCAGGAGAATGTAAAACTCACTTGAAAAAGTGAAGATGATCTCCTTTTATAGCTGAGTCACATTTGTGTTACTTATTAAGGTGCTGGCTCCCTGGAAGTTACTGGATCAGAGTTTCGCCTAGATACCTGCTCATAAACTGAGGCAGGGCCATGACTATCAACAGCTGTATTTGACTATTTCATCGAGTCGGTTTACAGTGTCTCCATCACAGTGGATTCTTGTCAGCTGCACTCTTGCTAACACAATTCCTGTGTTTTGCCTGGCAGTAAATGGACGCCTCTGCCCCAGCGTCGTCTAAACAACTCCGTTAACATTTGCCCCCGAGCGTCTCTCTCTTGTCCAGTCCCTGTCTTCTAACAGATGTCATCCAAGCCTAATCAAGCATAAAATGGTCATAAATATTTCTTTCTGGTAGATTTCACATTCGCATTTCATGCAGGGACATGATATTTTTCTGCTACCTCCAGGGAGAGCCTAATGCAAAAACCAGTTACTTACATTCTAGCCTCATGTTCCTTTAGTAAAATGCAGAACATGTTCTCAGTTCAAAGACATAAAAAGGCGTAAGACTATCTTCAGGCTTTTGTTTAACTGTACCTTTTTTCTTTCCTTTTTTTCTCCCAAAATACATCATTTTACAGTTTACACTTATGCATTACAACTGTTCCTTTGTGCATGTAAAAATACGATACAAGATCCAAAACGAGACCACGTCTACCCTATTTCAGTAACTTCAGGTTTCCAACATTAGACTACTTAATTACTGGCAAAAAGAGATTTTTTTGTTCAGATACCTAATTCAAATAACAAGCTATTTGGAAAGGTGATAAGAAGAGGGCTTTTCTATTTTGGTTCATTTTATGCACAATTTTGCAACCTTCTTCATCATATTTAGCTAAAACAATGGGATGAATCCAGTGTACAAATTTAAGGTTCATGCCAATTTACCAGCTGAAAAAAGGAAAGACAATCATGAGATAGGCCCCGTTTCCAATACTTAAACTTTGATCAAGCAAGCAAGGGAAGCTACTCCACATAATTACGCTGCCTCCTTAATGAGAAAAGAATTGGTAATCAGCACAATCATATTTTGTCTTCAGCAAACTTACTAAATAATGAGTCTTAATCTAAAATAAAACTAACCTAATAATACTTTTGAGGCCATATGTCTGTGTTTCTCTTTCCTATCCCTTTTGTCAAAACAAAAATCTTATACTGCTATTTAAAGGGAACTGCAAAATACTTAGTGATATATATCACAACAATGGCACTCCCCCCGCCCTTCACTCCGTTGAGCCTAATATTTGATTACTGCTAGTCAAATCAAGCTTTCAGGCAAATAATCTCCATTTTTAAAGTTAATGAGATATGGTCATGTCGACAACAGCTTGCAGAAACTTTTAATTTTAATTCCTGCAGGCTGTGCTGGTCTCTTTTACAGCAACTACTGTATGAATGAGTCAAATTTGCCAACATGGCTTATGTAGACAAGTGCACGCTAATTAAAAATACCCACTGGTATCATAATTTAAATACCATGAAAATAAACTGTGAAAGTCGCTCGGATCCAGTCTCATGGTTGCCTTAGAGTACGCTGCCTTCGACTACAGGATGTTTTATTGCTGGCGTGTTCTTTGCTGAAAACCACTTTGCATCTTTGAGGAATTTGGGATTTTAATGTAATTATACAATTTGTGTTAATATTTGTTTCGCATAAGCTGTTAAGCAGGCCTCCCAGAACGACCGCTAATTGAGAAAACCATATTGCTGAAGCAAGCGACAAATTTATACTCTTGATTTAGGGTCCACATACAACTACTCTTGGGTCTACAGTGCCTTTTCTTTTCTCTCGAAGCTCAAGCTACGATGAAACCAAAATAAAAACATGGTTGCTTTTGTTATTCTTTCTTTTCTTTTATTCTGTTTAAGTTTTCATTCTTCTTAATATTTGTATTTTAACTGCTTTTCTTCCAAACCTGGTAAGTAGGGCATGCTTCTTGACCTAAATCTAATCCCTAAATGCTGCTGTAACTTCTTTTCATCCATCCATCCATCCATCTATCCACCCATCCACACACACATAGACACACACGTACACAACACACACTTTCTCTCACATTTTTTAATTTAAAAAATTTTTGGCAAGGGAATTCCAAAGTCTGGTTTGCTGGGACATACAGGGTAAAAAGTTGGCACCTTGAGGGTTAAAGCTATTTGAGGAGTTAAATATGCAATTACTCCTGAATAAAACCAGAGAGACATATAGATAAATAGAAGAAACGAAGTCCCCAGGTTCCCTTCGGAAGCCTTCAGCACATTACTACCAGACAGAAACTCTTTAAGTACCATTTTCAGATGTTAAATCATTGTTCGCGCTGCACACATTCTCACTATTCCTGGGGGAACAATATCTGAAGAGAGCGTGCTAACAAATGCAATCCTGTAAACAGGCATTTTTCCTCTTGTTGTTAGTACCTTTGTATCCCTGCTCCCGGCTCTGTCATCCATGCCTTCTCTCGGCTTTGAAGTTAAAGTACTGAATGAGCGGCGCCATCTATTATCCAGAGTGTGCATGTAGATTATAAATAAGAAATAAAAGTGACTTTCAGTACACTGCTTTTGCATTAGCAAGTTGCCTTCTCTCTTAGCTCCTTCCGTCCTTCATACCTCGCAACCAACAATCTATTAGATACCTGAATTTCAGGATTTCTTTCAGAGGGAGACACAGACTGGAAAATGCATATGCCGAGATGTGAAAAGTTGTACTGACACGTACAAGGCTGGGGTCTGGGCCACAGCCCTGAATCCAGCTTCTCGCCCTCCTTAACCCTTATCTTACAGATGTCCTTCAGGACGCGTGTCTGGTGATGGGACTGGCTTTTCATTTACATTTTTCTGTTGACAAACAGAGTCCATGAATATTAATTATTCTGAAGTTTATTTGCAGAAAAGGCACTTTCTAATCCTTATCAATTATTTATTGAAAATCTCCCCCACCTAATAATCTCATTAACATTATTATACTAAGGCCAACAGCAAATATTCCTTTGATAAGTAACAACCCAACCCGTTATTTTTCCTGCCAAATTTCACGTAGCCTCCTTTGCTTAATCATGGATAACCTGGCTTTTGTTTCCAGGAAGGTCAAGGTTAATCCTCCATATTTTAAAAGAAGAAAATTCACATACGGTGCCTTTTGTTCTAAAACTGAAAGTTTCTGTTACACTAAAGAAAAAAAAGGAAAATAAAAATTAAAATCTTGGAAAATGTATGTATGCCTGCTTTTTTATCCCTGTTATGTGCAGAATTACAAAATGGAAATCCCAAGGGACCAAAACCCCATAGTCATGGAGGAGGAGTGGCCCCAGGGGAATGGATCAGTCCTGAGAACACGTGAGGGCCTGAAAGAATGTAATGCAAATGAAAACCACATCTCAGTAATGAAGACACCTCTCACTTATATAGTTCATTGCTTACGAAGCACTTTGACCTTAAGTCTTCCTTTGCTTCCCCTCATGTCCCTCGGAGGAGGGTGGGACAGTTATTATTAACTTTGTCTTACAGATGAAGAAAGTTTGACCAAGCAACTGCCTAAGGTCACCGAGCTACAAGGTGGCACGGCACAAGCTCGATTCCAGGAGTTTTTCATCCCACATCCTCAGTTGGTTCTCTCTTCAAAATGAGGATTTCCTCTAACTTCCTTCTTCCTTTTTGACTCACTGTAGGCATTTTAAAGGACATTCTCGCTTGACTTGCATGTTTTAGTGGTCTGGAGTGCCGATTGATGATTTGTTAGGTACTATGCTTTCCAAAAATCACCAAAGCACCAGCTATCTACAACAGAGTCTGACTTCTAATTTAATCAGAAACGAATGAGAAAAGAAAAAGCATGCAATTTTAGAAGCAAAAGGTACCTTTGAAATGAACTAGTTTCCAGAGGCTCAAAGAGTTAGTGACTTGCTACAAATCACAGAGTGAGTTATAGCAGCAAGACTCAAACCCAGCCTGGCTGATGCCCACATCGATGATCTTGGACGATTTCTGCAGAGCCTGTGCATTTTCCAAACTTGAGAGATCATTTCTGTTTTTCCTTTTGATCCAGGGGTCCTCTTTTGTTTTTTCTAGCAAAGGAGTTTTTCATCTATTGCATAAGAACACGGGTAAGTATCCTTGAAGATTTCCGAAAAATTGACGTGGTTTGATAGGAATAATCAGCCAGGAAGACATTGCAGCTTCACTCTCTCAACCCCAAAGTCTCCATCCTCTCTTCTCTTCACCTCTACCCACAAGCAACCTAACTCCATTTACAAAGTTTCCAGAATGGAAAGCGTCTCCAAAAAAAAGTTATTTTGGTTTTTCTTTTGCCCTGCATAAAAACATGGCAACCATAAAAGAGAGAGAATGATCTTTTTCATGCAACATACTAGCTGTTATCCTATTAGTAAAACCATACATTCTGCACAGGAAAAGGACAAAGCCTGACCCAAAGTCAAGATGCCGCACATTCCGCGCAGAAATCCAATGCAAGGCAAAATGAGAGTGGGGGTGTGGGTGATAACAGGCCAGTTCACGAAGACTATGAATGTCGAAGACTATGAATGTCGAGGAAGAAATTACAGAGGTTGCCTCTGGCAAGTCTGATAACAATGAGACATGGAGATGAGGGCTGAAGTCATCTTATAACGGATTGCTGGCATATTCTGGGAAGTCTTAGCTTCTTTCTCAACAGCCTTCAAGAAAATGTGGGCTTACAGTAACCAGGATAACCACAGCGAATGAGCCTTTAAGAAACGGGGATTGGGAAACAAACCGTGGTGGGAAGGATGGAGCTGGAAAGAGTTTTTTTTTTTTTTTTTTTAAAAAAGAAAGTTAAAAAATAAAAAGTCATCAATCTTAAGGCATGGTGTGACTAGCAGAGGAACGTTACCACCTGCTATACAGAAACGATTTCCTTGAGACACCATCTATGCATCTTCTAGGACAGGGGTCAGCAAACTACTGCCCGAGGGCCAAATCCAGCCCTCTGCCTGCTTCTGTAAATAAAGTTTTATTGGAACACAGCCATGCTCATTTATGTCTTGTCTATGGCTGCTTTCTTGCAGAGCATTTGTGACAGAGACAGAATAGCCTACAAAGCCAAAAAAGTTTACTGTTTAAATTTAAATGTAAAGTTTGCTGATCCCTACTCTAGAAAGATTACAGTGAAGAAAAATAACCACTTCCCAATAATCGATGACAAAAATTTTAAAACAGATGTACATGTACACACACAGTCACAGAGATATACCCTATATATCAACCATAGTTCTTCATGGTGTTGGTGACCAAAGGAATGAAGTTTCTGATTTCATCCATCCTGACACATCATGGGAGGGCCCACATCATACCCCAGAAGGTTGTTTCTAAACACATCAGGGGCGTCCATGCAAAAGTTAATCAAAGGACAAAGCTTTTATTTTGTCTGAGCTTAGTTTCTTCACCCATAAAATGTGAGGCTGGATCATCTAAGGAATTTTAAAAATTCTATGACCCGACAGAGAAAGTAAAAGAAGAAAAGTGAATGCATACATCTATATATTTAGGGTAGGGAATGAAGGGGGGGGAGGGAATTGAGGATACAGGAGACAACAGGTATAATCAAGTGGGAACAGATAAATGCGTGTTAAAAGGACAAAATGAAGTGACTTTTATCATTCCTACAGGAGGTGGAGATTCTGAAAGAACTCAGCAGCAAAACTAGGGGTAGAAGGAATGCCCTACTTAAACACAGTAAAGAGGGCCGGCCCTGTGATGCAGTGGTTAAGTGCACGCACTCTGATTTGGCAGTCCGGGGTTCACAGGTTTGCTCCTGGGCGCTCACCGACGCACCGCTTGTCAAGCCATGCTGTGGCGGCGTCCCAGGTAAAATAGAGGAAGATGGGCATGGATGTTAGCCCAAGGCCAATCTTCCTCAGCAAAAGGAGGAGGATCAGCATTTGATGTTAGCTCAGGGCTGATCTTCCTCACAAAAAAAATAAAAATAAACATAGTAGGGCCGGCTCCGTGGCTTAGCGGTTAAGTGCGCGCGCTCTGATGCTGGCGGCCCGGGTTCGGATCCCGGGAGCGCCCCGAGGCACCGCTTCTCCGTGCAACGCGAGGCCGAGTCCCACGTACAGCAACTAGAAGGATGTGAACCTATGACATGCAACTATCTACTGGGGCTTTGGGGGGAAAAAACTGAATAAATAAAATCTTTAAAAAAAAAAAAATAAATAAAATAAAATAAACATAGTAAAGAACTGTCAGGGGCCGGCCCGGTGGTGTAGTGGTTAAGTTCGTGCACTCCACTTCAGTGGCCCAGCATTTGTGGGTTCGGATCCTGCAGTGGACTTACACACCACTCATCAAGCCATGCTGGCATCCCACATATAAAGTGGAGGAAGATTGGCACAGATGTTAGCTCAGGGCTAATCTTCCTCAAGCAAAAAGAGGAAGCTTAGCAACAGACGGTAGCTCACAGCCAATCTTCCTCACCAAAAAAAAGAAGGGAGACCAAGGTTCTAGGAAATCTTCTGGAGAAGAGATGTGAGCCTGCAAGGAGACTGGGCAGAATGGGACCTACTCTGGACTTTCAAAGTAGCTTGAAGTACAAACATTTGAGCCCCCCCGAGATGTGCATTTACTTCAGCTCCTGGTCCTGGGAATTGAAATAGCCTGATTTTCTTCCCCAGCCCACCAAGCGTCTCTCTTTTTGGCAATAACAACACAGACGTGGCCGTGGTGACACTTTTGAGGAACAGAAGTTCCTTGCCTCTCAAACAGCAACCCAAAAGTGGGAGATTTTCAAATTACAACTTCTTTTTGAACAAAATTTCTTTTCAGCCCACTCCAGTGTTCTTGCCAAAAGTAGACCTGTCAGTTTGCTTTTAAAGGTGAGAGAGAAATAAAGACAGACTAAAAAAGATCTGCTGCAACCTGGTATTCGGGTTTTTGTGTTGAGCCAGAACAGTGACCAACTAACATGTTAGCTGATTTAACGGTTAAAGCAAGGACTGGGCATAATCAGCCGACTTTGCAAAATCAGCTATGAAAGTTAAGACTATTTCCCAAACCGGAAACAAACATACGCTTTGCTGCCAGGGAAATGTACATAGTTTGACTTGTAGGTTATGAATCTTTAAAACTCCCACCATAAGGCCTAGCAGCCATCCTTGGTGAGTACTATCTTTTATTTATTGTGCTAAGCAATTGTTCTTTGTTGACTGGAGTGGTGTTGGATGTGAGCAAAGCAGGTGAGCCAAGGAAACATTAACACAAAATACCACTCGGGGAGCAAAGGACATTTTGTCAACAGAGCTAATCACTCTTAAAGCAAAATAATCCACTCTTCCAGATATTAAAACAACGAAAATAACTGTGGCAACTTCAAAAGGACTAAGTCATTAATCAGTGAAGCTGGGTGAATAATTTCCCCAAGTAACACAAGGTACCAGAAATATTTTATCCAAATACATTTTTGTTGGTTGGGAAAAGGGTTCGAGACTGTTACATAATACTAAGAAAACAGAGAAGGTATTTCCTCAGTCCTGTCAGCCTGTGACAGCTGTTTAGGGCACCTGGAGAAAGTTTGGAGTTTCTGTCTTCTAGTTTCATGTACCCAAACACAAGAGCAATAAAAAAAAACTTGCCCGACCCAAAATGGCTGCTTTTAAGTTGTCTATAAAATATCTACTGCAACCACCACACCTTGCAGCTGATTATGTGCAGACTTACTAATAAACCCAGATTTCCCATTTCTTAGAAGCCAACACTTCCATCCCCGGACTAGTTAAGGAGACAGCAATCTGAAAAGAAGTTTTCCACGTTGGAGGCATGGTTCAGATCTTTCAGGAACCTAACGCGCGAGCTTTATTGTCTGCAGCACACTGTAAACTTCTCCACAAGCACTGCCGAATTTCTGTCGTTTCTGGAGTAAAACAAAGGCCTTCTGATCGAGGCGTTTTAGAAACAGAAGGAATTACGCTGATTTCTACCCGGGTGTGCCAGGCTTGGGTGTTCATTAGAAGGATGCAGGCAACAGGTGTGAAGCAGGACCTCCCTTTGAAATGAAAATAAACAGTAAAATTGGGCACATCTGCTAAAAATAAGGGCTCAACCTGAAACTAGGGAAGTGTGGAAAGGGAAAAGCTTCTGTCTATGGGAATAGCTGGCATTTTCTCACTGGAGTCAGCAAAAAAAGATGGGTTGAAAAGGAAGCGTTCTGAGTGAGACAACATTTTCGGGTACTCACAGTGGGGAAGGAGGCCAAGGGAATTGGGAGAAATCCTTGTAGCCTGACCTGACCGTCACCACAATAAACTCAATGAGAGGCCTGCGTGCTGGGATGAAGAGTGCAGGTTGTGGGATCCGGCAGATGAGGGTTAGAAGCTGGGCTTGTCCAGTTATAAACTGTGTGAACTTGGCAGCTAATTCAGTTTCTTTCTTCCCATGAAGAATGGGAATTTTAAGAGTACTTAGCTCACAGGGTGCTTGTGAGACCAAACTACATTAATACATATAAGAGCAGTGAGCACAAGGCTGAAAGACAGGAGCTTTCAATAAATTTTGCTGTTGATATTACTTACTATTACTTCTAATACCATTACTACTACTGACATTAGAAATTTCAAACCTATAAAGATCTACGGCAATAGGGATGCTTAGGATTTTCAGTGAAAAGAAGAAATGCACTCATTTATTGAAAATGGGTGGATTATGTATCAACATACTGTGTTGAATGTTTCCTCCTAAAAATAATTTTTAAGAAATATGCCTAAATACTGAATTACCTGGCAAAGCTAGGAGAAGATGGAAGTTAGGAAAACAGCTTTAATTAGACCATAAACTATGGCCTGAAATGGTATGAAATTTGAAACTAAGAACACAAATTTTCCCCTAAAGCTATAAACACAAAATATGAAATTAAAATTAGGATGAAAAAGTGAACCACCATATAAGAGAATTAACCCTAACAATTCCCATTAATAAACAACATGATTGCTAGCTATTTTTCATCTATAAAGTTCTACGGTGGGAATGGGAATGAGGATATGTAAAAATGTGAAGGCATGATTTAAAAAAAAGAGCTAAAGGATACCTCCACGAAAATGTCAATAGTTGTTATCTCTGTAAAGTGAGATTGCAGGCAGTATAGTTTCTTTTTTTTCTGCTTTTTTAGCTGCATCTTCTAATTTTTCTATAATGAATGTATAATTAATTGTGCAGTAGAAAATTCAAAATTATTTGGTGTTCAATTTTCAATTGAAGACATCTGAATTACTCCCAAGCCTTACACAGCCAACACTGAGGAATGAAATCCTGGGATATTCTGGCACCTGGGATATTTTGTAGGCACTGTGGAGTTAAGTGACTGTCTCAGCACCTAGTCCAGCACATTCAGCAGCCATTCCCTAATTGTGCCACAGTCTCTCTGCCAATATTTTATGAGAGTTTCACAAAATGCACCTATAGCTAGTTATACTCACAAATTGGAGGACCTTCTAAAATTATGACTTAAAAAAAAAAAAAAAAAATCAACTTTTTTTTTTCTGTTCTTACTTCTTCAGAAACTTCCCTAGCCTTCCAGAAATCAAGACAGGCCACAAGAATCAAATATTATCTCAGACTGGAACCTAAAAAGCGGACTGGCCAGACAACAGCCTGGGGAAGCTATTGGTTATGTGTAGTGTGTCATTATTTGCTATCCTGGTTCTAGGTACTAATCCCATGGAAATTACAGAGGGAGGGCAGCAAGGAGCATTGAGACATAAAAATCATTGCCATGTGTAAAAACTTAGATGTTAAAAAAGAAAATGCAGGCACAAGAATTTAGCCAGGAAAAAAAAAAAATAGACATGCCAATAAAAAGCTGCTTCTAAAATATGGCTGGCAGTGTCCTTCTCCTCCCCGATGGATACTCTTAGTAAAGAAAACATGGTAGATTTTTTTCTCCCTTGCCTGTATTTGATTTCCAATTAAAATTAAATATAAACTGAAACGCCACCTGGATTTTAGCAAAATCCAATCCCTGCCCTCCACCCCTCCCTTTTTCTTAAAAGAAGAACCTGGGCTTACATATACAAACATTTTGCTAAATGACCCGTGGCAAATTGCGTAATGCCAGTAAAAGTTGTGTTTTTTAAGTTATGAGCCCCAAAGATTTTATCTGAAATAAAACCCTGATTCAATTCAGATTCTGGAGGCAAACTGTGTCCTTAACTCTGCCTCTAAATTTAAAACATTTGTGTGTGGGGCCCCTTCAGTAATGTTGCTAGTAGGTATGGAGGAGAAATTCTGTATTTATTAGGATATGTGTTTTCTTTTCTAAAATGGTAAATTGGGGCACTAATTGCCTACAAGAACTGATTCTCTGCAGTCTTCATGTTGAGGTCAGTTTCTAAATGAAAAGTTTGATTGTCAAATAGGACTGTGTGCTTATTCCAATTAATTATCTCAGTGAGGGAAGACACAAGAATTCCTGTATTCCCGGATGAGGGTTCTCCTTGGAGGTCTCCAACATGAATGTCTACAATGCTCTAAGATGATTGAATTTGAATATAAAGTGGGTAGAGAAGGCTAAAGAATGGAACAGAAAGTTCCCCCTTATCCACCAGGGATACACTCCAAGACCCCCAGTGGATGCCTGAAATCACCAATAGCACCAAATCCTATATATGATATGTTTTATCCAATACATACATATTTGAGGTGCCACAACAAAACTAGCACAAATTTCTTTTTCCTTCTTCACAATTTCAGATAGAAAACTCGTTCTTACTGTAGATCTTAGCAACCTCAGCGTATGATTTTTTTTCCTTGAGTCAAGAACTTGCACCTTTTCACTTAAAGGATGCACTTTATGACTTCTCTTTGGCATATGTGAATTGCCAGCATCACTATTCTTGGGCTTTGGGGCCATTATTAAGCAAAATAAGAGTTACTCAAACACAAGCACTGTGATACCATGACAGTCCATCTGACAATCCAGACAGTGGATGGGTAGCATATACAGCGTGGATATGCTAGACAAAGGGATCATTCACTTCCCAGGCAGGATGGAGCCGGACTGCGAGTGATTTCATCACGCTACACAGAATGGCGCACAATTTAAAAGATCAATTGTTTATTTCTGGAATTTTCCCTTTAATATTTTTGGACCCTGGTTGATCACGGGTAACTGAAACCGTGGAAAGTGAAACCACGGATAAGAGGGACTACTGCACTGAGAAACAACCTGCCCCCTCAGCCTTTACTTTTGGGTCCCTAAGACTTCAGCCACGCCTTTTCCCTGTCCTTAAAAGATGCTAAGAAAGGACAATAATAGTGTTCTGAGCACACGTGAAAGGGCTGACTTCTATGCTAAGGCCTTTATATATATTATTTAATGTATCCTCACAAAAACACTCCCTGGAAGTTATCGCTACTGCCACCATTTACAGATGAGAAAAGTAAGGCTCAGGGAGACTCGTATAACTTACCCAACTTCATTCATTAAGTGCTGGAGGTGGGTTTTAAACCTTTGTCAGTAGGATGCCAAAATGTCTGAAATGAAATGTTCCTCCTGCCTTTTTTTAACTCCCTAAGGCAGTGAAATAAATCTGTGGTGGAAATACCACACACCGGGTAAGCAAAAAGTACATCTGATTATGATTGTCAATACAATACAGGATGAAGTCCATACAGAGAAGGAAGAAACTTGGAATGGGGGAAAAGCGGAGAAAATCTAAGGAAACCAAGCGCATTTTTTTTTTTTATCTACACTCTCTTTTTATAGACAAAAAATTGATTTCGTCACAAACTGATGATGTTAGATAATGATGGTGGGCCGGCCCCGTGGCTTAGTGGTTAAGTGCGCGCGCTCTGCTGCCGGCGGCCCGGGTTCGGATCCCAGGTGCGCACCGACGCACCGCTCCTCCGGCCATGCTGGGGCCGTGTCCCACATACAGCAACTAGAAGGATGTGCAGCTATGACAGACAACTATCTACTGGGGCTTTGGGGGAAAAATAAATAAATAAAATCTTTAAAAAAAAAAAAGATAATGATGGTTAGTGGTTGTCAAATTTGACGGTGGGAGCACCTAGAAGTGGGGAAGCTCTGTGGAGAGACAGCATTAGGGAGCAGACAAGTGGCAGCTGGAAACTTAAACATGTTATGGGAGAAAATCTTATAACTATGAAATTTTATCCCTTGATTTCTATGCAAAAATTTACAATATATATAAATATATATAAATCTTGCTGAAGGAGCAGGTATTCTCTGTCATTTATATACACCTCTAAAAGTTTTCAAACAGTGTGAATGTGAATTACATTAAAATAATAACTTTTCTTTTTAATTATAAACTCAATAAATGTTATTGTAGAAATTTCAGAATATTTACAGAATATACAGAAAATTGTGAAGCATACAAAATAAACCACAATCCCATTATTATACAAAAAATTATTCATAACATTTTTTACAGGCTTTTTCAGGGTTTTTTTCACCTATCAACTATGATGATCTTTTTAAGTTATTAACTATTCTACAAGAGTGATTCTTAATGGGTACTCAATATTACATCAAATGCAATCATTTAATCTTTCCTCTAATGTCAGACATTTAGGGTACTTTTTATTTTTCATACTGAAAATACTACCATACTGAACATCTTCAGATATAAATCTTTCTGGATGCCTCACATTATTTCTGTAGGTTACATTCCTAATAATGATGATGATACAGATAAGAATAACAACAGCTAATATTTATAGACCATTTACTATGTGCTGTGCAATCTTCTTAGCATTTTACATTATACTCACAACACTAAATGCTAATATTATCTCCATTTGATGGATGTGTAAACTGAGGCACAGAGAAATTAACTGACTTGCACAATCACCCCACTAGTAAGTGGCAGAGCCATGACTCAGGACAAACAGGCTGGCTCCACTGTCTATGCTTTTATAGGCTCTGCCTTTTTGAGTGGTTAGGAAAGTGTGATCCTACAACCAGAGAATGGGTTCTAGTGTCAGAAATGCAAATTCTTGGGCCCCACCCCCGATCTACAGAATAAAACTCTGAGGGTGTCCAGCAATCTGTGTTTTAAAATGCCCTCCAGATGATTCCAACACACATAAAAGTCTGAGAATCACTGCTGAATGCTATACAATCTCTCAGTGAAAGTGTATGTACCCCTGAATCAAAGGGTGTGACTACTTTAAGCCTCTTGATACTCAACGCCAAAGTGCCCCCGGGATGGGCTGCACAAACTTACTCTCCCATCAGCCTATACATAAGGGAGTGTCAGTGCTACATGCATCATTTCTGGTAACCTCTGCTGATTTAGTCAAAGATCTTCCAACTAGTTGATAAGGTTCTTTAGTTAGAAGTTTGTGAATGTGTAAACCTGGTGATCGCATTTGAATAGATATAAAATGCCGCTTAGAACTTATACAGAGTGCTTTATTTGACCTTACTTTCCAGACTAAGGTCAGCTAGCATTTATAGTGCTACATTTAAGATATCCAAGAATCTAATTCCAGGGACACACTGGTAAGCATTTAGATCCAAAGGAGGAAACCTTTTCCAAATTAAAGATAGGTTATTAATATACTTACCATTAATTAAACAGAGAAATATCTAGAAACATTTGTCAAAACACTGAACCAGTTAGCAAATCGAATTAACGTGCGGTACTGACTGTATAGTGTTTTATTTGGTGGGCAGAGAGTTGAGACATGATGCATGTGAAACTGTAATTGCAAAATTACACAAACACACGCAGACACACACTTTTCAGAGCAAAAGAGGCTGGGGTTTCATCAGATTCCCAAAGGAGGCACAATAAACCTGCAAAATGTAAGAATGATAGAATCAAAGATATGGCCTGTGCCAGAGAAACCTACCCATCTGGAAGACTAAAGAGATTTTCACTAATTGTGAGATATAATGATAAGTCATCTGATAACAAACTTAGAAACAAATAATGTAAGAAAAGAAAGAAGGCAGAAGGGAGAAAATATAAGGCCAGTGCATTTCCTAGAAAAGACAGTTCATAAATGGCTGAACTGAGCAAATGTCTTCAAATCTGACAACTATTTTAAAATTAGGTATTATGGCTTCAGTTGTTCTAGCTATGTGATGAATAGAGGTGAATTAGCTAAAATTCAATATAAAAGTATATGAAATATGGACACCACCAACCAAACGACTAGCCTTGTCAGCCCTCATCTAATCTCTGGAAATCGTACACTCAACTCAGGCAATGGCCTGTGTAAACAGATAGGCCCCGGACCATTTCCTGGAGACCAATAAACTCAGATGCTGGCATCCAGCATAAAAAGACCTCTACTCACCATACGCCTCCAGTCATTCCATAGTAGAAATCCACCCTTGCTTATCCCAAAATAAAAAATGGCAAAATGGCAAAGACACATCTCTTGGGCATTTAATATCTAAGTCAAAAGCCAAATCCATACAGCTCAGTATATACCTCTATTCATTATCTCCTGATTGAAAGGCTTAAACGAAATCAGCAGGTATGCACATACTGAGTTATTGTTTCCTAAACTGTATCAAGGTCTTCAAAACTCCCACCAACATAGACACAAATAACCTCTTCTCCTCTGGGTTACTGAAGATTTATTGCTTAAATCACTCATCTGTCAATTAGTATATGCATCTTTTCTACAGCTTATCTTCATCTGCTGTGAAATTGTTATTGATATTTAATGCATATGTTTATGTCTTGTTCCACTCCCATTAGATTATGAGTTTTATGAATGCAGGAAGATATTCAGGATATTTCTTTGTATCTTCTAGCCAACCGTGGGACTATGAACATAAGACATGCTACATTTTTATGTTAATTTTCTTTGGTAAGAGAACCACGGCCAAGCACATCCACTCTTCGAGTGACTCAGTGTCCAACTTCCATTTCTTTAGTAGGCTGGCTGATTATTCTTCTAACCACCAACGATGCCAAAACTTAATTTGCAAGGTGCATTCAGTTAACTGATTAGAAAGAAACTCTGCAGGTCTGATGACGCCTACAAGTTAATTTACCACTCCAGAAAATGCAAAACGAAGTCTTAAATTGTGAGAGATATATATAGATAGATAGATAGATATCGATATATATATCACATCTATATATATGTATTTCTTAGGGATAATTTAGAAAAAAATGAGGGATAATTCCTCAGTTTTGTCACTATAAAGTAAGAGCAGAAGGTTCTGGAAAGCAGATCTTGCCACATCTGCCGTTCACTAATCCAGGAGTCCACAAACTTCTGTGAAGGAGCAGATGAAGGTATGTCAGGCTTTGTGAGCCATATATTCTGTGCCGCAACAAGTCGCCTCTGCTGTGGCAGGAAGAAAGCAGCCAGAGACAGCGGTCAACAAGCGGGCGTGGCTATTTCAATAAATCTTTATTTCCAAAAACACGTGGCAGGTGAGATTTGGTTGGATTTGGCCTTCTGGCTTCGTTCACCAATTCCTGGTATAGACTGCAGGCTCAACACAGTGCTTTGTATCTAGAACCTACGCAACGAAGGCATTGAATGAATGGCTGAAGCAGTTTAAAATTATTTCCAGCAAGCAATCTTGGTAACTATAATTGTGAATCACTACATTACAGAATATAATCTTGACAATTATAACTGTGAATATAACATAGCCCATGCATGATGCTTTTTCCCTCTTAAAACATATTAATAATACAGAAAGTCTATACCTAAATGCACATGACATACACATATAATACACGGCAAAAGCTTTCTAAGACAAGTGTAAATCTAAGGAGATAATCAGAATATCATAAAAACGCGGGTTGTAAAGGCATTTTCACTTAGTAATTTTGGATGCTGAATTCCTATTGAGTTGAAATGGAAATATCACGAGTAGGAGGAAAAAAATGAGGCAAGGTAAGCAATATTATCACAGTATTATTTATCATACACATTAGCACCAAAAATAGTCAGGAAAGAATGAGCATTATGTCATTCTCTCTCAGTCTTTAACCTTGTGAAAGGTTGTTGAGTTCGGAGAGAGGATAACAAGAGTCAATACAAGAGGCTATAAAAATGGAACTACCTCTTACCACACAACTTTGAAAAATTAATACTTAATAGTTATAATAATAAAAGGCCACTTTTGCCCTGTTTTAGGATGTTACATCTTATTTTATTAAATTTTTCCAAAACTCTTTCTTCCTGGGGCTCCGAGAGGCATGGCTCTGCTGTTGAAAAGCAAAAGACATTTTACGCACAATTTTCCCTCTACTAGAAAGAGGTATATTGTGCCCTTCAGTGAACATAAAATTGATATTATCATCTCTTAGTTTATATCTCACTACTTAACCTTCAGATTAAAAGTTATTGGATTTGAATGACTAAGAAGACATCATGTCACCTTCCCTTCAACGTGGAGAGAGGGGACTTGGGGAAGGGAGAAGTTACAATGGAAAAAAACCCCAATTTCGGATCAGCTGACACTGCCTCTTTTGATAAGCAACCGTGATGCTGAGAATTACTTGTGGTTGTGTAGATGATAAACTGTGCAATAAATGATCTACTTTAAGAAACTTTGCTGAAGATGAATCCACGTTAGGAAGTTAACTTTATTTAGGGTACAGTCTAAAAGGAGCAGTCTAAAAATAGGGATAAAAGAGTTAATTCAAGGAGAACCTTAGGGTTAGCAACTTAAAAAAAAAAAAAAAATCCTATCCCATCTGCAGTTAGTATTTGCACTGTCAGTTTACGCAGAAGATACTGGAAAATATCCTCTAAAAAGGATTAAAGAGAACAGAGCTTCCTTACCTCCATCCGCCTCTATGCAGGGCTTAACTTAAACACACAAACAAGGCCTTGACATCCCTAAGCAGTTTAATCTATACCTCCTAAATGAGTTTTCCAATAGCACCCACTGTTTAATAATTACACATTGTATTTTTCCAACAAAAGAAACACAACAGGCAGCCCCTTCACCTTAAAAACAAACTCATATGAAGAAGCTTGGGTCAATATGAAATAAAGACTTTATCAAAGATCTAACTTCTAGTTTTGTTCTCTAAAAGAGATAAGCCCAGTCCATGATCAATAGGAACACAAGCAGTTTATCAGCACTTCCCATGTGACTTTTGGAAGATATAGTCATTAGTAACTGGCAAAGACTAAAAAGGGAAAATAGTCCATAATTTTAATCTGAATAAACATATACACTCAAAATAGTGATATGAGGGTGTCTTTTTTTAAACAGCCTCTTAAGAAAACGTTTCCAAAATTAGTCCATCCCTTATTTACAAATTCTGTTTGTGCTTTCCTTCATCATATCACAATAACCAACCAGCGACAGGTAAGCAAGGAGCTTTGGTTCTCCTCCTGATGCCCTTCTCTTCTTGTTTCACGGTGCCCCCATTTTGCCAGTTATTCAGATTGGAAATCCCGAATCATCCTTCGTAACTCGCACTCCTTGATGTTTTCACATTTCCTAATTCAAAAGGCCCTGTCGATTTTCCAACACTCCCCTCAACACTCTCTCTCCATCCAGGCCTTCCTTTCTCTTCTATTTCATTCATTCACCAAGAGTCTTTCAAAGAACTGTTCTGTGTCAGGTCCTGTGCTCTGTGCTGGGAAATATCAGGGACTGAGGAAGGCCCAGCCCTGCCCTTACGGCACTTAAAGTTGACCAAAGGATTATTCAAATGTAGGAGGAGAAATGCAGGGAGCAAGGGGGGTCCAACAACAGGCAGTCTCAATTAAATGAGGCAAGGGTTAGTGCCTCATTACTAAATTCAGGACCAACCACAGTAGCCTTGTCACTGCTATCAATCTCTCAGGGTATCTTTCCTTCCAAGCCAGGCCAATCTTCTAATTCACCTTCAAGTACACCTCCTCTTCTGTGGCCTTTCTTCGCTGCTTAGAAACCTCCTCCGGCTTAAAAATGCAAGCCTCCCATGAGCTGAACCCACGGTACCTTCTAACCGCCTTCCCACTGCCCCCACAGTTACTCTTTAGGCTCTAGCCAAATAACCTGCAAGTTATCCCCCCATTCTGTCCCAGCACCTCGCACATCAGTTTGGTCCCCACATTTCCTTACACGTGGCAGTGCACGATAAATATTAGTTAAATGAAAGAACATGCAAACAAATGAATAAATGAATTTCAATAAATCTAAAGCTAAGAAACAAAGTTAATACTTGTTTTCCAGTGTAGCGCTTTTATTAGCCCACTTGGAACAAAGCTGAGACCAGGCCAGTATGTGAAATTCTCTTCACCACATTTTCTTGTGAGAGAGGGGAAAAAAAAAATGTGGTTGTATTTCTATGAACCAAATCAAACACAGTATTTAGCAAAGAGTCTCTGGAATGTTACAAGTAACACTTCATAATTACAATAGATTTGAGTTCAAAGACCAAGTGATGAAAAGAAACTTTCTAATATGGGGTTCAATTCCCTATATAAACTTCCTTCTCGTTGCTCCGTCTACCACTTGCATTTATATTGCTATTCTACTTTGCCATAAAAGCAGTCACCTTGTAACCCTTTTTATCAAGTAATCTATGCACTACCTAAAAGTCCACTAGACTCCATCAGGCGAGCTATACGTTTACATTACACAAACATACCAATTCTGCCGGCTCAGCACTAGTTGTCAATAAACGCAAGCAGTTGCAAAACGGCAAAGTAGGCTCCTCACCTTCACAGAACAGATAGGAACCTGCCAGTTTTGCAAAACAAACTCTTTGCAATCGCTGAAGCTAATCTGTCAACAAATTACCATTAAGGTCATACCTTCTGAAAGTTCAAAAAGAGATTTCTGATTAGACAAGAGATAGGGAGTACTTTTTTTTATTATTATTAGCTCACAGGTCAGGTCTTAAAATTACCTTAAAGTAGTGACGCTTTTGCCTAAAGTCAAGAGGGTACACTTCACTCATAATGAAATGTGGCATCTGGGTTTCTATTACCACAATCTCTTATGTCCATGGCTTTTATCTTTTTTGTTTCCCCTGCCATCTTAATTTTCAATGGAGAGATTAATGACACACAACTGTTTAGTAAAAAACTTGAAAGAATTTCATACAAGGCTCACATCACACGTTACATAAATCTTTGACAACAATATTTGGATGGAAGGCAGGTCTAAACTAACAGAGTAGAGAAGTAAATTTAGCATTCAGGGTGAAATATGCCTTTTCCAGAAATAGCCACAAAAGGAATTGAGAAAAAGTGGGAGTTTGTTATTGTTGTGGCTGCTTTTTCTTTTGTCACAATTATCTGAATTCCTGTCTCAGTTTTGTTTCAATTGTTTGTATGGTTTTCACTAACATTTTGGTGGCATTGATTCCTACAAAGTATTTTTGACCATCAATATTTTCTACACTATTTGAACTCTACACTGTCTCCAAAAAGAGTATTTCTTGGGAGAGTGATTTCTTTAAAATTATAGCTTGGATTTTCACTTACCAGTGAAGGAAGGTGCTAGCCCCAATGACAATGCCCAGTCCCATAAGGGCACATTTCAATAAATATTGATAACATCTTCTACGCTCCCTTCTTGGAAGCTTCTCTTTCAGGATACAGAAATGCTGATCATCTTTTCCCTTCCAATGGCATCAAAAGACCCTCCTTTCAGATACAGTTCCTGGCAGCTACAATGGGAAAGGCCACTTGAGGGCATTCCTAAAAAGTTCATAAGCAACCTTTTTCAAAGAAAAAAGAATAGTAAGGCTGAACTAGCCATTGCTACCCAGTCTTGGCACCTATAGATCCACACCTAATCACCTGGGCCTCCCTCTGCAGAGTGAGAAACAAGGCAAAAGACGGCCAGTGGAATTTTAGTATGGTCCTCCAAAAGAAGCTTGGTAAGAATGAGAAGCAAAGGGATGACTCTTTCAAACGAGCTTATTGCCCATCCAAACATTGACAGCTATTTCTTCCAGGCATTGTTTTTCACAGAGGCAGTTAAAGTTGGAACTGCTGGCAGGATAGCTTCCTTCTCCTCAATATTAACTAGTAAGTTCAGTTAACAAAAAATAAATGAAGGGATTCACTCTGCCATTTTGAAAATGAAGAGTTTTTAACTTTTGTGTATTGATTTAATACACAACATATATTGTGTAGGTGTTGATACTTTGGTCATTATAATTCTGTTTCTCAAGTTCAGAGGACCCCAGGATATATACTCATGATTCTCCCAGGCTCCTCTGATAGTGTATTTTCTACATGCGCTTTGAAACTCCATAACTGACTCTTTTCTAAAGTCCTGTCACATTCACCCTATTCCTCTGAGCTTCCCTGGTCCTGTGGAATGACTAATCTTTTATCTCCTTCAATGGCTCATTGGCAAATTCAACCCAATGGATCCTCCTTTTCTCTTTCATAATTTTTCAGAAGCTCCTTATCTTTCCTAGCTCTTTTACCTCTTTAATAGTCATTCAATGTGTTCTCTCTTTCTTTTACATTATTGTTATTTTTTTAAAGATTCGCCCTGAGCTAACATCTGTTGCCAATCTTCCTCTCTTTTTCTTTTCTTCTCCCCAAAACCCCAGTGCATTGTAGTTCTAAGTCCTTCCAGTTCTTCTGTGTGAGCCACTGCCACAGCACGGCTACTGATACACCAGCGGTGTGTCTCTGTGCCCAGGAACTGAACCCAGGCCCCAAACCCGAGCCACCAAAGCAGAGCGCGCTGAACTTTAACCACTAGGCCATCAGGGCTGGCTGTTCTTTTACATTATTAACATGAAACACGTACCACTATCTTTTGGGCCAAGAGATCCAACACCTTAAACCAAATGTCAAAGAAGCCATATGAAATAAATACTTTACTTATCCACACTCTCTAAAGAATACATGTTCAAATTCCTTAAATAGTATATATATTTTTTATGTCTTTCTCACAGACTAACTCTAAACTGCCCGCCTCATATAAAATGATAGCCACACCTCAAAACCACAGCAACCAAAGCTCTCCCTATACTGATTTGCAGACAATAAAACTGCCAGGTGGTACCAAAAAAAAAAAAAAAAAAAAAGCCCATCATTAAATGGAATGTTGTTAAGAAATAGCTGTTTTATTTAACAGCTATTCGTTTTTATTGAATAAACATTTTCTAGTATGCATTCTGTTAATTGACCTGACAGCATATGCTGTATATGGAGAAACTTCTAAACATTATGCTCTATGTAATATGCTTATCTGAAAAAGCTCTCATTTGCAGCAATATGGAAATAAAACTCTGCTTTCTAAAATTCAAGACTTTTAAAATGCATTAATCCACACAGTTTATGAAATTGCTCTGGACATTTTAAAATCCTTTCTTTAAGAAAAAAAACTTGAGTAATTGGTAATAGTATTTGTTGCTGCGTTTCATAATGGAGTAGCGCATATCCAATACAGAACTTTTACAGACCTAGAAATGGGGCAGGCATAATAGGAAATAAAAAGCAGTTATTGTATCGGGTAAGAATTACTGAATGGCTAAAAGAAAATGTTCAGAAACTCTATCAAATTATGTTATTAGAAAACTATTGTTGTAATAGTTTCATGGCCCAGATAGAAGTCGAGTCGAAACATCACAGAGGTAATACATTTAGTTTAGAGGAAGGAAGACAGTTAGTGAGTGTGTTGGCGGGCTCCTCCAGCTAATGGCAGCACCTCTCCTTGGCTGATGGCATGTGAGTGATGATGGCATCTTCCAGACCAGAATCACCAACTTCCCTGCCTAGAGGGCACAAACGAGCCCCACTGCTGGGTGGGAACTAGGGCAGACTGGAGGGCTGCAGGCTCCCTAACTTAAATAGCAATTCAGCTCCCAACAATTGTTACTTTTGTAGGAATATCGGCTCAGGGTTACCAGAGCTTCTGATTTTTCAAGAGAAGATGGAAAATCCAGATTTCCCCCATTTTTATAGGTTGTCAACTATGTAATATTTTTTTTTTTAACAATTCTGTTTGGACCCAATTTAGCCAACCTATAGACCAAACCCAGCACAGAAGTGATTCACTCCACAGTGAATCTTTGTGAGCTCTCCGTTCTGAAACAGTACTTTCTATCATTTGTAATTATCTTTTCTAATATGGATCAAACACAGACAGGCTTGCACTTATTTATTTTAAATCCTGGCACTGGGTAAAAATTCTATATCGTCATCCCTATATCATCAATGATTGTACTGGTGCAACTGGAAAATCCTATGACACTCAGTTTCACACGCAGCATAATTAACTCATTTCTATACCAAACCCTTTTAAGCCAGATCTTTTTGTTCCTTGGACTTCTAACATATTTTACAGTTCTAATTCTCGTCCACTGTCCTACATTAATCAAAGCTGTAACCCCTGTTGTCTTTGTACTACAGAATCAGAATGTGCCCCTGGCGAGGAATGGGGGAAAAGTCAACAGGAATTAAATTTCAGTGCAACTGTTTACTCAACTGTGGCCTGCAGTTATTGAAATCTTATCCGTGGTTTTGTGTGACTACTGCAGTAATGAATTCAGCATGGCTGTGATTTTCTCACTGCTGGTATTCTCACTTCAAGTAAAAACCTGTAGAATAAAAATGACGAAAACAACCCCAGCCCATCACGCAGGCGCTCAGATTTCTCCAAACTGTTTAATTGTTGCAGTTTTCAGTCTGGAAGAAAACTCTGATAACTCTAGTCCTGTGAAACTTTCCCAATCCTGTAGTTTTTTTCTTATTTCATCTACCGATTTTCTTTTCCCCCAACAACCTGTTAAGGACTTCATCATACACTCAGGGGGCATCAAACAGCTGTCAGTATTTTACTTTAAAAGACCCAAAAGGCTTGCCAACCACAATATGTGGAGATTTGGCCACAATGATAGACTCAATTGCCTGCTTTCTTTCCCAAACATGTCCATGGCAAATAGAAATAAAATTGTTACAAAAATATTAAAAAATATTTTTAAAGAACAATCAAAAGGTATTCACCTTTATATCGATAACCTATAACAACATATTTTCCTAACCTATAACAACATATTTTCCAAAGTGGTCACAGCCAAGTCAAAGAGGGGAGACGTGAATAACTAATTTTGCTACTGACGCTTTTTCAGGAAGATGCTGTTAAAATACACTTTTATAACTTTCTTCTGTGAGGCCAATTTGTTGTTGCTCTTAATGGGGTAGGTGGGTGAGTGCGTGTATGATATATACGTAAAGTTTCTGGCTGGCTTACCACATTGAGATAGTGAATGATTTTCAGTTCTTCAAATAAGATTTAGAAGAAGTTAATTTCCCTTTATTTAATTAATGTACTCTAAACAGTAATTACTTGGGGTTCACACCACTTTGGCCACAGCCCCACCTCAACTGCTCCATATAGTCGATCTTGGCCTCTGTATGGTAAGGGCATAGAAAATGGCACTCCAAAATACCAACTATTTATTCTCAATATAACCATAAGTAGCTAAGAACACCACATAAACAAAGACATGGATACCCTTCTACCATTTACTGATAGGTTTTGCTAATAATCTCATTGGTTAGAATTCAGCCATTTACACTAACTTAAACGCACAAAATTTATACACAACACACACCATAAATTCCAGCTGACACGATGCCCCAGGTGCAGGCAGAAATGGGTTTGGGCTGCCAACGAAAGAGAGAGCAAATCACTTAAACGAAGTCCTCTGAATTCAGACCTTAGCTTGTCTGTCAGTTTCCTTTTCTTTCTCTCTGTTGTATCTTTCCCTCAACAGGTTCCATCATCTCATGTTGGTTCCACCAACTTCTAATAGACTAACAATCTAACGATGCCTTATATTTTTAACAATTCTTAGCAAGGAGAAAATAAAACATGCTGTAGAGTCGGTTAAAGGCTATATCCCTAATATAAGAAGGGACTCCCTTTGCTTCCTGGACACAGATTCCAAGAAAATGGTTTGAGAAAAGGTTTGCCTTTCTCTTCCCTCATCCTTTAACAACTTCTGTTTCTTTCAGAAAGGCCCAAAGATGCATCATTCTTTTTTCGCCTTTTTCCAAATGGCACCATAACTGTGTATTAAATAAATGAATTAAGGACTAAAATGGAACCAAGACCATCCATCATCATTAACAAAAACTAATAATATTTCCTGATTCCAAGAGAGGTTGGAAAAACAATGCCTGTCTTCAGGCAAATACTATTTACTTATTTCAATTTTCATCAACACTTTGGCCACACAACACCATTTTCTGGGTCACCTTTACCATCTGGAAATATTTTACCAATCACTCACAGGTACCCACTTACCTGCCTACAAAGAATATAACAGGAATGAGTATGTCCCAATTTACGTTCATTTTGGGGAGCCACCAATAGGAGATCATTAAAAACATTAATAGGATTTAGCCACATACCAACTGTCAAATGTATACAAGAAACACACGTAAGTGGTGGTCCATATCTCTACCTTCCTAAGCAATTTCTTACCCTGATGCCTGTGTTACTGATGTTTTGCCTGTCATTTACCCAACTCCACCTGTATTTCTATTTATTTCTCCTCTCCTTATTCACCTACTCTTTTCTCTCTTATATCTCTTATTTCTCCTTTACCCATTATCCCTTATTTCATTTCCTTCTTCATAAGGCTTAATAAGCCTATTTATGTATTCATTTTTAATTGAAGTGTTGGGAACCATTTCTCCAAAGATGAATTTTATACCAAATAGTTAAAACTTTACGCTGACACATTAGCGGGTGGGAGGGAGTGGCCAGGGGTCCAGTCAATCTCCTTCCCAACAACCGCTCCCCAAGAGGGGGCTTCCAAGACTGAACTCCGGAGGGCTTCAGAATTAGTGTCTGAGCCAACCACCAGGACTCTAGTGCCCTGAGGGGCTTGAGAGATGCTGCTCACAGGCAGGCAGACAGACAGGGGAGCATAAAACATCCACAGCGGTGAAGTGTAAAAGGAAGGGCGGAATGCGCACACAGCGCCCTCCGCAGCCCGAGTCCAGGGCACAGTACCTGCTGCTGCTGCACGTGCGCGAGGTCGGCCGCCCCGACGTCCCCGGCCGCCGCCTCTCCGTTGGACCGCCCTTCCCGAAGGCTGCCGCACTCTAACAAGTGGTTGCCGCCGCTCGACCCATTCTGGATGGCTGAACCGTTACTTTTTGTCTCAGTCCCAGATTCTTGCATCATGACTCAAAAACCTGATAGAAGGGTTTTCAGGAGGGAGCGGAGGGGAGAAAGGAAAAAGCAGCTGTTAAAACAGTTGTTGTACATAAGGAGAAGGGCCCTGCCTTAAATGTTGCCAAAATCTGTACACAGTTGTCATTTTCTCCCACTCAATTTATCCCTCTTTAGTGGTCCAGTCTCCTAGTTTTTGAGTCAGAAACTGCGGGTCCAGATTCAAGTTTTAGTAGAAATGTTTTAAATATGTTATCTTTTTCCCCTTAGAAAAAATAAATATTTTCACGTGAACCTAGAATTTATGGTTCAATTTCTGTGATTATATCTGGATGTTTTGCTCAAAAACCCAATGTCATTCTATACAGCATATTAGGTATAACATTAAATTTTTGTATGTGCAGGCTCTGGTGGTGATGTTATATTCTTAGAGGAACAGTCTCCAACTTCAGTCTATCAGGAGATGACATTATCAGGAGGTCCCCTGAGGTCATTCACACTCAAACCCTCACAGTCAAAAACCAAACAGCGTTTTCAAGATTCGTACTCCTTGGAATCACTCAGGTACTGAAACTCTTCAAAATTGGCCATAATTGGCCAATAAGATAGGCCACTTTTAGAAAAAAAAAAAAAAGTCCCCACTTTTCAGAAGCTAAACAAATTCAGACTCTCTCATGGTTAAAATTGTCGTGAGAAATCCTATTCCAAGTTAGGTATTTCTCATGCTGGATCACTAACCTCTAGTTTGGTTTAAGGCCTGAAAGGTCTAGGCCTTGTTATATTTATTTTGGAGACAATCTTGCCCACGCAGACCAAACCAAAGGTCTGAATTTGAAAGTACTAACCGTCTAATAAAAAAAATAGATAGTACAAGATGAGTAGCGAGAGAAAATGCCTACGTGTAAATATATTTCACAGTCCGCCTGGTTACTCTCTAGGTACAAAATAATTATCCCAGGGAGTCAAACTTTCAGTGAAGGTGTCCAATTATGAGAGAAGACTGCTAATATTTGCTAATATCAATTGTTACCATCTATTGATCAGCAGTGTTGTGCCAGGCCCCACTGCAGGTGATTTATATGTATTTTCCAATTTAGTTCTGATGACAATTCACTATCCCCAGTTTGCAGATGAGAAAATTAGGGCTCCATGAGTTACTTTAATTTGCCCAACACAGACCACAGCCAGTAATGGCGGAATTAGGATTTGAGCAAGTTCAGTCTGATGTCCAAGTTCTTAACCACGTTAAAGCTGACGTGCAGTGGGGGCTAAACAATGAAAATGGCAGGGTCATACTCCAAGTTCATAGACTAGGACTTCAAAAATGAAAAACAACAGTCACTAAAGGAAGCTGACAATTCAAACATCAAAGCTAAGAAATGCCTGAATAATTAAGACTTGAATGTGAAATAATCTCAGATAAAAGGCAGAAAACTATTAACACAAATTTTTTCGAATCCTGGAAAGACATATGTACACCCAGTGCTACAGATTTCTCCCCCACACATGACGTATGTGACAAAAGGGAAACTGACATAGTCTTGACATCTATAGAGGAGGTTGCTGTCTTGCTAGAAATTGGTTTAAGTCTCTTTTCTATAGACTTGCACAAAAACCAAATGGAAGAATTAAAAGCTGAAAAATTCACATCTTTCCTCATTTCCTTTCAGGCCACAGTATGATCCAACTTGAATACAAACTTCATAAACCCAGAAGACATATTTTTTAAAGTTACTCCAATTCTGAAGGGGATTAAGAATGGCATTTTTTGTTAACAGGTGGGAAACAAACTCAGAAACAACAGCTGATTCAGTCTCATTTCTTCAGATCAGACTTTCCAGTAATTATAGTCCTTTAAAAACTGCATTTATAGCCTTACTGTCTCCAGAGTAAAGAATCCATCAAAAAACAACTGAAACTTTCTCTAAGATGTAAGAACCGGGCAATGTAAGTACCTTGTTCATCACCAAAAAAAAGAATCAATTTGTGAAATCTAGGTATTTTTTCCCTAATGTTTCAGTTTCAGTTCTGCAAAACTTGCCCATGTGTACAGAAACTAGGAAAAGACAGTGTTTAGGTATTTAAGGGAGAGAACAGTTGTCTCAGAGCAGTTAGCAAGGACACCCATAGAATTATTAGAATATGTCACAAGCATACCTAAAGAAAAAAAATTTTTTTTTACCTTCTGGAAAGCCTATCCATATCAGGGATTGGACCCCCCCAAAAGAAAAAACATTGCCTATACATAAAATCTATACCTTCCCCCAGAATGGGGCATATTTAGCCAAATACCCTGTCTTCATGGAGCAGGGCTACAAGCAGAAGGCTACTTTCAAAACATGTGCCCATCAGGACTCCAACCTGAACAGGTGTCTAAGAGACGGGCCCTGCTTGTTTCCTTGGTTCAACACCATCCTGGTGGGTGGAGTAAGAACAATCTCCAATCCACAATTTGATGAGAAGGTTTTGCTCCGTGCAGTTCCAGAGAAGACTGCCAAGTCCTTCAGTACAAGTTTTGCAGGCACCAGGCCAAGCAGCTTGGCTTGCGAATCAGGTTTGTGAGAGTGCAGGCTTTGGGACCAAAATTGCATAAAGGATTATTTTGGTCTGAAGATGTCCTTAATTAGTCAAGTGCTAACAGTAGTATGTAGGTTGGAAGCTTTAAAATTTCCCATAATCTCCCACACCAATCAGGAGAAAACAGCTTTGTGAAAAGCACATGTGAAAAATTAGGAGTATCGATGTCTAAGAACATTTCTAACAATATCTGGGCTGGCACTATTTCTTTCTATGGAATGATCCAAGCCATTTAATAAGCCTTTATATCTGTGCCATGCTTCACAAACTACAAAGCCCTCTGATACTTTTCAAACTCATAACAAGTCTCGGAGGGAGAAAAGGTTGGTGGTTTTATTCCCATTTTATAGATAAGAAAACCAAAGCTCAGTAGGTGAAGGAATCGACGCAGCCATAATCAGTCCCCACTTCAGACATGAACGTGTCCATTCAATAAATGACAGAGAATTTCCTCTTTGCAAAGTCCTGTGCAAGGTGGTGAATTAGTAAATCAATGAAAGGAAAACGAAGTAATTCCAGGAAAGACAATAATGAGGATGACAGGTGGACAAAGAAAAGCATCTAAAATCCAAAGATGAAAGTGTCAGCATTCTTTAGCAAACAACTCTATTTGTCTTTTTCTATTGCGTTTCACAATTTTAGAGTCATCTGGGGGCAAGTCAATGTGTATGAGAGGCATCTGTGCTCTCGAACGTAGAACACTGCACCCTTTTTTCTTAGAGGGAGCGTGCCCCAGGCACTCAGTTTGTATAACCTCAGCTTCCCTCTGGGACTCCCCATAACCAACGAACATTGAGAACAAGAAACGATGCACGATCATCCCAAGTGCCTGAATATACAGGCACGGCACCTGGTGGGCATGGCCACCTAACAAGTCCTTTCTCCAGAAACAAAACCAAACCTTCCTCTGGCTTCCTGTATGGCTTCTACCCATGAGCTGGGCCTGTTTAAATCACGTATGATCCATTCAACACGACCCTACGAAGGCTAACGCTACAATCGCAAGGATGTCAGAAAGCTTAAGAAAGCCAAAATGGCCCACTTCTCATCTTGCTTGGAAACATTACAGAGCTACTGATTTCAAAAGATCGATCTTTGTGCTGGAGGGACTTGTAGAAAAGGATAAGAACTGAGTTTAGCATGCTTATCTATTGTTGTTGCCAACAGAGCTGCTCTCTGGACGTATTCTGGAAAATTCATAACGTCCAGGCCAACGTATTTATAGTAAATTAAAGCAATGCTTTATTATTATGATTATTTCCTTGGTTACAGTGTTGATGCTGAAAATTTAGGGAAAATAAAGCCCTCGTTATCATGCTCATGAAAGATTTTAAGCTAACAAAAAGTTCAGTCTTGATTTCAGGGCAGTTAATTATGGTTGACCAAGTCAGGCAGAAGTAAATTAACTTGGCTGATCAATTATTTATATGAAGCAGAATAAATGCCCTTAAAGAACTTGGTCTGTTCATGAAAGGATGTGTAAACTAAACTAAACATAGTTTTGTAAAATATATTTCTACTTCTATGGGGAGAAGAGAAGAAAAGTTAATGGTGAAATCACTTTTAGGAAAATGATTACAGTGATTATACGTCCTCCTCCCATCCAAAAGGAAATATCCTCTCTCTCATTGTTCATCCCTGTGCAAGGAAAGGAGAATGGCATGCGATTTTGAAAAGATAACAGAAGCTCTTTGAAAAAAAAAAGGAAGGAAGGAAGGAAAAAAGGGAGGGAGAGAGAAAGGGAAGGAAGGAGGAAGGGAGGAAGGGAGTAGGGATGAGAAGGAAGGAAGGAAGGAGGGAGAGGCGAGAAGTAGAGAGAAAGAAGGACACTAAGAATGGAGAGACTATGTAAATTTCTATAGTTTAGAAATACTGGTCACGTGGCTCTTACTTTATCATCAGTTACACTCCATGCAGAGTTTGCAGACTGGACAAGAGTGAAGGTGAGAGTCAGGCTAGCTCTAGTTCTGCAAGAAGAACTCTTTAAATTACTCCTGTTGCATCCTGAAGATTCAAAATCCTTAACAACTGTGTTCATGTGGTTCAGGAAAGAAGAAAAGCTTGTCTGCATTAAGATATAAAGCATACATGTACTTCTGGGGCTCACCAGGTAAATGAACTGGTTCCCTTTGAATGTGCAAAAGATATACCTGGCAACACAAAACACCGAAAGGAGTTTTAAGGAGCAAGGTGCAGCCCAGGGGATTTTCTTCCATAGTAGGCAAACAGTGGGGTGGCCTGGGACACTCAACCAGCTCCATCCTTTTACTCCTCTCGTGGGTGTTACTCCTATTCAAAATAGACAGGGAACCAGGCAACAGGCCGCATCCAGATGAAAGAGCCTCTCAGCAGAGTGCTACAACCATGGAGGCTTCACAGTTCCTAGTGTGTGGTACATGCTTTTCAATTGTTCATCCCTCACCTGGCAAGATGCTACTGGAGCAGGTGGCAATGAGGAGATGAAGGGCTGGTGGAGGGGATAACAAATGAAATTTAGGGGTTAAGGAAGCAGGTGAAGAAAGGGCATGATGGAGGGGGTGCAACTGGCCCCGAGATGCTGAATCAGCCTACAGGTGGGGGTTCCACAGCAAACTGTTAAAGGAAGAAAGGGGGAGGAGGAAGATGTAACAAGAGAAACAGAGTAACAGCAGCTGATTATTTTCTCATCTGAGATGACTTCCACAAATTGTGAATGAACCCTTCAGACACCACCATTGGTCTATCCACTGCTCCCACTGGCGCGGGTCCCATTTCATGGAAAGACCATCCAAGAGCCAAGTTTAGGAAGAGAAGTCAGTGTGCTGACTGTGTAATGAAGGCATCATCTTCCAATACCAAATTTTCATAATTATAACAGAAAGGCGTAAATTTTCTAATGCATGGCAGTTCAAAAAGTAATCAAGGGAATGAGCCGGAGGGCTATTTTAATGTATGCAAAGCTAGTGACCCACAGTAAATGGGAGGTAAGCCACAATGAATGCAAAGTAATGCACACATGCTGAAGTCCTGGTCTGATGAGGGACGGCTAAAATTAACACCCAATTAATTTCCGAATTGACAAACAAATGAAACCCATAAATCTACTTTCTCATTAATTTTCCTGTGGTATAATTTAAAGCAGTAATATGAGGGCAAAAACTGAGCATTATCCATCATAAATATCAAAAAGATAGCACTGTAACACCATAAATTATGCATATTACCTGTTGTTAAAAATGATTTATGTATTATCAACTTTATCGTGCACTGTAGATGTCTAGATCTATCTTTAAAAATCTGGAATTTCATTTAGCACTTAGGAAGAAAAAGTTCAGGAGCAATGAAATTGTCAAAAGCATGTTAAAAAAAAAAAAGTGGCCACTTATTTAGCCATATGGCAGAGTAGGGCAAAACTGGAATCTTCTCAGATCTTAGGTCAGCAGAGGTTGAGAATATCATGGAGGTGATGGGCTGGGCCTCTCAGAGGAGGAGAAAGAAATCAGCTCTAGGAGCACCCCTCCTAGAAAGCACTGGTATATGTGTCCTGAGGGAGCTAAGCATCTCTTCTGCCTTCGAGAATGCAGGGCTTGGTGCCAGAAAGGAACGGGTACAGGCAGGATACACTGGGCGCATCTCAGGGGGAGAACCTACACCTGCGAGGACTCAGTGAGGCAAGGAATCCTCAGTTGGTGAGAAGTTTGGGAGGAAAAGTATGGTCATTGTTAAGAATGTAATATGGTAGCTCTCTTACCTTTATAGTTCAAAGGAGGGGAAAAAAAAGAAATAGGAACTAGTTTGTATTTATCAATTCAATCAGAAGTACTTTATATTTATATTTATCAATCAAATGGAAGAAGCAGCATTCAGACTAAAATGATTTCCTTCACTTCTCCACCACCATTTGTTTAAGAATTAAAAAAAAAAAAATTCCTTTATCTCGAACTTTACTTTCAGGCATGCCTTGCACATAATAGGAATTTAATACATAACTGCTGAATTTTTAACTAAATGATTAAACGACAGAAAACTCCAAGTCCAACCTCTCAATCAAATGCGATCAAGGGCTTGTGCTAGCCATTACCTTTTATGTTGCTACTTTTAAAATACTCTATTTCCTGTACTTCTTTGGAATGACCAACCGTTTTGGAGTTTTGAAACTCAGAAAATAACTTAAGCCATTAAATCATTTTAGGTCTTACTAGAAGTAGGATTGTCCCAGTCGTTGAAATTTAAAGATAATCAACCAACGAAAAACTCTACCAAAACCCACGGTCAACACTTACTTAATATACATAAGGGCAATTCAGAGGGACTGGAAATGGTAGAGAATAGGATGTTTCATTTTCCCTGTAATTCATGACTCAGAATATAGTTATTGGAATAGGGTGTAATAAAATAATGTTCCTAACAAAACGGTGGTTTTCCTTCCCCACCAGACTTTCAAGGTGAAGACAGGAGACATCATATTTCCAAGGAAAGGGCATTTCTAAATTCCAATACCGGTGCAGCAATGTTGTTCAGAGAAATTGTAGATATCTCGCTCTTACAACCTACCTTAATCAAACTTTCTTGAACACTGTAATCTTTTTTACAAGACATCAATGAGTGCAAATAATAAGCATGCCACCCTCTTAAAAGTTACAGATGTCTAATTTATATTTTCAGAATTTCGGCTACTGTTGGTCTTCTTTTCCTTCTCTCCCAGTAGACAAGAGTTTAAGTGCTGTAATCATAGCAACTGTGGGCAAACTATGGAAGTTAGAGAGAAGCCGCTCTAGGAAGCAGAAGTACAAAGGAGAATGCATCCCCACTCCCTGGCATATTAATCCGGACGAGCTCAAATAATTAAACAGAGACCAAAAAGGAGGTTTGCCAATCCAGTCCTAGGCTGTTTGCCTTTGCCACAAGGAAGCTTCTGACGCGTAGGGTAGGACAGGGCCAGGTGTTCTGGGGAGCTTAATTAAAATGCATTTTTACAGAACAAAATAGATTTTAAGTTTGAGAACTAACAAAGCCTGACGAACTTGAATCATTTGAACATTCAAACAGCTGAACTCTCACAAATAGGCTGGTGGAATCAAGTGACCAACAACCAGTTCAGAATATTATCTTTTCATTTCCATATTTTATACAGTTTGATATACGTGGGACCAGGTTCCTAACATCAATTAATGACTGGCATGTTCGATGACACACTTCACGCATCTCCTGCCTCCCCTCCAGCCCCTAACCGCTCTGGTGGCCAAAGCAAACAATATGTTCACAGCCTCATGGCAACTCAGTGAATGCAGGCCATCAGAGGTCTGTTGCTCACATTTCTCCCTTGTGTGAAAGGGACAACTATTTAATTTTATCCTTCAAAAACTCCAATATGCATATACGTATTTTCCCCGCTAAGTTGCTCTTACAGAGAGATGAGCAGGCTTCTTCTGATAGAAAAGACTATCACTGGTTGAAGGTCATGACTCCGCCGCCTCCACTCTCACCCCAGTCAGTGCTGTATCCTTGTAATTTACAGCAAACGCTAGGAGAGCCTGCCCCTAGCCTACCCCGTATTGAAACAACGCAAATTCAGAAACGGCAACAAACAAT
Organism: Ceratotherium simum simum; assembly: GCF_057802395.1. NCBI lineage: Eukaryota > Metazoa > Chordata > Mammalia > Perissodactyla > Rhinocerotidae > Ceratotherium > Ceratotherium simum. The sequence continues at coordinate 69,824,270 of NC_141904.1, forward strand.
GATTCAAAAAACAAAAAACAAAGATGATGTGAGCTGAGTTTTCTCTGCTGTTTGCAAAACATGACAAAGGACAGGCTAATGTTTGGTCTTATCTAATGTGCTTCCCAGTGCCCAACGGATAGAGTCACACATGACAAGCTGAATGAAGAAACACAACATCTGCTTGACTTAATTAGAAATGATACAATGCATAAACTCGTAAAATGAGACAGGTAAGAGTAACACCTAAGAATAAAAACACTAGCTTTTAAAAATATATAATGTATATTAATTGTATGGTTTCCTCCCAGATAAGATGTCTCCATTTGTATCACAGAGGATTTATTCAGAACATATCAAACTAAAAGTTAATCTTCCCTTTTCAAACTTGACAGAGTACACACATCACACAGGATCATACAGAGCCCACATGACAACACACAATGCCCACACAACAATACAAAAATCCAAGGATTGTACCTTTCAAAGGTGACTGCCTTGTTCATAGCACTAGACTTTTTCTCCTAGACCTTCTAAGTCCTTGTTTGTTCCACAAAGAGTTTTCTAGCCATCTGATGTTCTATTACCCAGCTAGTGGCCTTTCAGGAGAGCTCTCTCCCTCCTGAAGAAAGCAAACAACTGCATAGATATCATTACACTAAGGAAATCTCTTAGAAAAACCAAACAACTTGCTAATCTCTCCAGCCCCTTCATCCAAGCAAAAGATAAGAAAAGCAAACCTAAGTCTGTTTCAACCACATTCCAGGGACAAGTTCCCCTTTTTCTTTCGTTATCAAAATTCTAGCATTTGAGTTTTTTTTATGTGGGAGTGTGTGTTTTTTAAAACAGACCTTGCAGGATAAACTGCTGCTCACACCCGCAAACAAAGCAATATTTGTTTAATAACGATTGCTGCCATGGGTACAGTAAACAAGGGGCCCAGCATTTGTGTTTATGAACAAACACATCATCTTACAAGAGCAATTTAACATTAACCAGGTGGAATAATCAACAGATTTCATAGGTGACACCAGGGGCAGGACTAATGTAAACAGAACTGGGGAGGAGAAAGGGGCCACTCTTCGGGAATCAAGGTCGAGGTAAATGCATCACAGAGTAAACAGCTGGGAAGAAGGCAAGATAAACAAACAGTCATTCTTCTGACATTTAGAGAGGCAGAAAGGTTGTATGTTACATAGATCAGCTGCTGACCACCATGAAATCAAACCAGTTGGAGACCAGGCCTGCTTGTTTGCACAATGCCATGTTTGCTTATAAACAACAATTTGCTGTTACCAGCCTCGCATTACTCATCATCATATAAGCCAGAGCAAATCAAGTAAAATCCAGTTAACTCTTTACTGGTGGCATTACTTAGAAATAAAAAAACATGGCACCTTACAAGAAAAAAAAGGTCACCCCCAAATAATGCAAACAGAGCTCAGTCAACACCCTTTTATTTCCTGGCTTGTAGATAAAAATAAAGCATCCACATGGTTTAAACTACAAAAGGTTGGATTTGGTAACAGCTTTAAAAGACTCTTTTCATGCTTGAGTAACTACGCATTCATTTCCTGGGCTCATCTTTTATCAATGAAATATATGGGTCAAACACGGATTCGGATCTTGAATGTTTTATCTAGAAAGAAAACCCTGATGTTCCTTTCTCCCCAAGTTTCTTGTTCCAAGATACCTGTAGGCCACTGGGTCCACAAACAAAGAGACTTGTAGCACTCTCAACCACCCTGCAAAAATCAAACTGTATCAGCTTATGATTTTGCCCTTAAAAAAGATTATATAAATAAATTAATCAGTTGATGTTACATTATAACCACACACAAGTTCACTTTGTCAGCTTATCAAAGAAATCTTAGATCTTCAAAGCCAAGAGTGAATAAGTTCAATGTGTCCACTAACAAAAGTGTTACAAAGAAATGTTTTATCTTCAAAAATTTGCTTCATGTGTACTAACATAAAACAGCCTACTGCATATTATAAGAAAGTTATCACACTTCATTGGAGATACTGTATTTAGGTATATAATTTGCAATTAAAGCATTAGTTTGAATCTATTTTACAGATACTTTAACATTATTAAACTACTTAATTTTGATACGTGTGAATAACAGCCCTCCATTACTTAAAATTTAATAAGCAAAATATCCTGGTATTTTGCTTGCTAATTTGGTAATTTATCTATATCCTACACTGATAATCAGTTAATTAATTTCTTAAAAATCTGCATTATGTCAGTGCAAAGTACAGCAAAACACTGTCTGGAGAGCCAAAGCAAAATTTGAAAATGAAATTAAAAAAAACTAAAGATACACTTCAGAGGATTCTGGCAATTACATTAGTAACAATCAGATTATTGGAATTTCCATCTTTGTCTAAAAAAAGGACCAAAATTTGACATCCCTAGTTCTACTATAAACTTCTTAACCTTCTCTAGCTGCTCTTGTTCACATCTCCTGTTTCAGTGATCTAATCTTTGTTCTGTAACCCTAAAGTCACCAAGTAACAAGAGTGTTAAGAGTGTCTTCTTTTGTGTTTTTGTTTTGTTGTGCTGTGGTTTGTTTCCCAAGTCCCTCTCTGCTGACAGTCTCCTTTCCCCAAACCAGCACAGCCCCAAGACCTCAACAATGTCTGGGGAAGAAATTTCCACTGAGCACTCAGTGTCCTAGTAGGAGGGAATTTCTCAGGCTTGTGGACCTGTTACCACCTTAGGGACATAGGGAGGGACTCTGAGAACTCGCCATTTTTTGCCCTAGAAAGCCCTCCGGGGCTCAAGCCGTTCCACTGCCCTAGAGACGGAAACCCAGCCTTGCTCAATCCTGAATGATGATGCAAGTCTGGCTGCTGGAACAAGTAACAGAGAGACTCTTCCTCAAATGCTGTGGAAACTGAACGTTCTCAGGTTCCATGCTCACTACTCTATGCACACAGCCGAGATGACCAGGAGACAAAGAAAAATGAAGTGTCTTATCTGATGTCCCCCTGAAGCTCAAGAGAGAAAAAATGAAGAAGAAAAAGCAGAATGCTGTGTCTGCCATTCTTTCTGCCCATCTTCACCGGAAAATGCTGATTACCCACTATCCGCACTACCAATCTTTGCCAGGAGTTCTCCTGACCTTCATTTTTATTTTCTATTCCTAAAGCCTGGATGGACTGGACCACCGGTAGAGGATTATAAACAGAGTTTACAATTCTAAATGGTAATCCAAAGAGTTGTAACCATCTCCCTTGATAAAGGCCAATAACTGAACCCTGGAGTTTTTCAAGCCAAGCTAAACCGAGGCACGGAATCATTACCCAAACGGGACTCCTTTGTATTCCAAGACAATTCTACTGATTCCTTACCACGAGTAGGAAGGATAATGTACCTTCTTCCTCTACCCCAGTTGGGGTGGTAAACTTCTCCTCGTCCACCTTTAGTTTTACCCGCATGTGCCCAGTTTGCTTATTCTTTTTCCCCATGCATTCCAAATTTTAAAAGCTTTATTTGCTAAATAAAATAACTGACAGAGAGTCTATTTATTAAGGAATCTTTCATATAACCTATTCGATAAACTATTTTAAAAACTGAAAACAATCCCGAGGAAGCGCTGGGGAGCCCCAAGACTGGAAAGGACTAATTCATTCTTTCCACAACTCTTCCCTGAGATGAAAATCTTACAAATCCTGAAATTCTTCGAGTGGTCATGTCATCTGAGTGGCCACTTGAGCCAGTTTCCAAGCCTCAAGCACTCACTACTACTTCTACCTCCATTATTTTTGCCATCTCCATCTATACCACCACCAAATGCTATTTTTAAAAATTTATTCACTTTTGGGGCCGGCCCCATGGCTTAGCGGTTAAGTGCGCGTGCTCTGCTACTGGCGGCCCGGGTTCGGATCCCGGGTGCGCACTGACGCACCGCTTCTCCGGCCATGCTGAGGCCACGTCCCACATACGGCAACTAGAAGGATGTGCAACTGTGACATACAACTATCTACTGGGGCTTTGGGGAGAAGAAGGGGAAAAAAAAGGAGGCGGGTTGGCAACAGATGTTAGCTCAGGGCCCATCTTCCTCAGCAAAAAGAGGAGGATTGGCACAGATGTTAGCTCAGGGCTGATCTTCCTCACAAAAAAAAAAAAAAATTTATTCACTTTTAACAAACATAGAAATCTATTTCAGAGGAAACTTTATATCACTTCGTCAAATGGAAACCAGTGTGTATCCCTCGGTAGCAGAGAAAGACTTTATAATAAATGTAATACAACCCAACCAATGTTATTAAAGTCTAGCTAGATCCTGCTGTCCACAAAGGCTCTGAGCGGGAGCCATGTTCTTTCTTTGTTAAATAATGAGCTTACAACCGGAAAAGAGAGATTAAAGACATACTAGTACCAAATGGAGACTTTCTCCTTGGCTTTATCAGAAGGATTAAAACAGACTGAAAATGGAATTGCTTCAACATCAAATCACAAAAATGAGAATTGGTGAATGATTTATGAACCACCTAAAAATCCTCTTCCAACACACCAGCACGTGGTACAAGCTTTGTATCGGGGAGCTGAGCTAGAGGAGACTTAAGAGACCCAGATGAGGACCAAGCTGTATCCTTGACTCCTAAGCATGTTATTCCTAACAAGGCAACTCACAAAACACTTATAGAGAGCCTACTGTATACACTTATGCTGGTAGAGAAATAAATAATCAATTGACTAGATTCTCCACTCTCGTCCTCAAACTGAATGGGGATCCTGGGTCATGGGTATTATGCTTGCAGAAGACAACATAAAAATCAAACTGGCAGCTCCAACGTAAGCCTCCCTCCCAGACTTGCCTTTTCTCACATCATCAAAGAACTAGTGCATCAGCCACTTAAGTAGAATCGCCTTTCTTCAATGCAAGTTCAGAGTTTACTCAGTACCAAGTAACTACTATATGATAAAAACTATAAGCATATCATTCAAATGCTTTATTGGTCAAAAAGATGGATGCTTTTATTAGTCCAACCTTTTTGTAATGGAGTGCCACTGATGACCCAGCATTAGCTTCATTCTCTACTATTAATCACATTTCTAAGAGCTCATTTTGCTTTAAAATCTTAAGAAATTGCCATAATTTAAAGACATGGTGTCTACATAATGAGAAATGCCTCACAGATTGTATCATTTCACAAAATACGGTATTTAATGGGAACAATGACCATGATGCTAAGGTATTACAAAATGGGATTAATTTATATATATATATATAAAAGAAAAGTGAGATGTAAGCTGTCTTTTGTATTTGTGGCTTCCCACATCTGTATGCTTTAATCACTACCTTGGGGAAACTGATTAATCCCAAAGGAGAGGCATACAGTTTACACAGATTGAATCAATGTAACACTCTTGAACAAACGGAAAATAAAAATGAAAGGGAGAAAACCTAATGTAAAAAGATAGAATGTGAAAACACATCGAGTGCTTTAAGAAAATTCTACCAGTGGTATACTCTTGACTCATCATCTCTTATTCCTGTGCCTTGTCTGTCCATGTGAAGAAAATTAAAGCAAGCTCTTCAATAAGTGGCTTCAGGACAAACTACAGGTATCTGCCAAATTACTTTCAATGTGATTTCAATAATATACTTAACTTGCAAGTCCTCATCTCATTAAAATATCCTTCATGACCATTTACCAGAGCTGAATACTATAACAGAGTATCTGAAAGAGTTTCTCAAAATACAGAGCTAAAATAAATTTTTTAAGTATCCCTTCAATTCTTACTACTACACAATTAGAATACAACATATACGAATCTTTAACCTTGCACATACACAAAAATGGTGACATTATGTTACATGATGAATGAAAGGTAGGCTCCAATCAGGCACAAAGATTATGAATAGATCTGATGTGAATGGCTGGGAAGAAGAGAGAATCAGTCGGCCTAAAGTCAGAACCCAGATATCATCCTACAGTTAGCAAGAGTTGAACTCAGAGACTGATGAAACAGCCAGAGGTGGTGACAAATTATAGGTGGGGCTGGGCATCAGACTGCTCAGTGATATGGAATCACAGCTCTGACTGAGGGGCCCCTTCTCACAGAGATATGCTCCCCTATGTGGTGTCAAAGGGTCAAGATAAGCACCTAGACCTTGGACCCCCCCCACTCTGACTAGTAAAAAAGCCAACCTCTGTCCCTATTGCTCAAGAGCTAGGAGGAAGTGCTGAGCTTGGGAGGATATTTAGGAAGAGGCTGTCACAGACATGCTAACAAGAAGGGTAGAGCTTGAAGTACCTCGAATAGGTAGAATGGGTAGCAACAGAAGGGTCATTGAGGCAGCCTTCCTTCACCCACTGGGTTTTGGGCCATTTGATGGCTATAGAGTGGATGGTGGGACCATCTGATGTCTGGTGACTCTAGATTCTCAACAAGACTCATTCATCAACTAAACACCCAAAGGAACTTTTGAAAGGTATTGCTACTCCTTGGCATTTCACATGGTAAATGTGAGGGGTGGGGGTCCTGGATATCTTTAGAGCAGAAACAACACCTAGTACCAAGTATGAGACTTATACTGGAGGCAGCAGGGCCCATTAGTATCATCAATACCTGAGATAAGACTGGTCAAAGATCATAGCCCATGGATAACCAACTGATGGAAGGGGCCAGTGTATTTATCCAAAAGCAGATCCCTGTGACACTTTCCTTAGGAGACCAGTACAGGTGCAAGGGCTCTGTCTGATGGCAAGCCTTTGCAGATAGAACCACATATGCCTCCAACAGGTAAGGAAGTTATCACTTTTCACACTGCAACTGTGGTGCAGACCTCAGCTACACAAAGCATGGTTCTGTGGAGGGTGGCATGGGCATCACCTGGGAACCTGTTAGAAATGCAAATTCTTGGGCCCATCTCAGACCTTCTGAATGAGAATCTGCATTTTAATAAGATTCCCCCAGGTGATTCAAAGGCACGTTCAAGTTTGAGAAGGCAGGTGTGGTGGAAAGGGAGTAGCCACTGGACCAGACACACTTGAACTTGATTCCCTACCCTGCCAATTTTAGATTTTTAATAAGACACCCAACCACTCTCTCTTTCCATTTCCTCATTTCTAAAATCATACCACTCTGCATCTGGGTTCACTCATCCATCCAAGCAATATTTATTTTGTACCTAATATGTGCCAGGCCCTAAGTGTTGGGGGCAACAACAGGGAACAAAAATCAATACAGATCCATAGACGTGGAGGTGATTGTCCAGTGGGGAAGACGCACGTTAAACAATTAATCATATAAATAAGTGGAGGTTAGAACTGTGATAAGTGCTACTATGAAAATGCACAGTGCTCTGAGAGCACACAAAGCTAATATATGTAAAGTGCCTTGTATGTAGTAGGTGCTCAATAAATCACAGTGATTATTAGTAGCCCATAAAACCCAGACCTTTGGGAAGCCACTAAAAAATTCCCAAGCGCAGAATACTCTTCTCCCCATCATAAAATGAGCCTGAAGTAGGACCATGCTCTCAGTTGAATTATTTTTAAAAATGTTTTCCTGGCTATAGGAGGAATATCACATCAATAAAGTCAACATTTCTTCTAATGACAGCTTAGAGAATGACATTAACTTTCTGGGTTATTACTAAGAATTAGCTCTTGTTTACCAAGTTGTAGTTAAAAGGAAAAATGCAGAGCAGGGCAGAGGGTAATACAGCAAACCAGCCTTGTTCTAAGCAGTCTTTTGATTATCATTTTAAAGCCTCCATACCTAAAGAAAAATCTTTAATTGGCTTTTCAGCAGCATTTCTCCTTTGTATGTGCAGTTTGTTGAAGTCAAGAAAGTACATGCTAATAATCGCAGCTAGGATTAGCCAACTTGTATCTTATATTGTGGACACAACTGATTAATTATTAGTGCACCTGGCACACATCTGTACAGTGGGAAAACTATACTGAACAGGAGTTGAAGAGTGTCTCTGACCAAACTCCCACCACTGAGGATGCCCACCCCAGGAGCAGGGTGACTTGAGTCTACCATATGGAATGAGGAGCTTTCATAACATTACAACCGGGTGTGTTCAAGTGTTCCTTAAAATAGCCCTCCAAAGTCTACCATGTCTTCCCTTTGCTCATTTCCCATGAATTCGTGAACTTTAAATAAAAATTTTAAATATGATGTAATAGCTCTCTATGTTTGTACAAGTTTTTGTACAAACTTTTTGTACAAACAAGTTGGCTTCCTACCAATAGGTGGATATTTGTGATGGGAGAATTCTGACCTCACTTTGATCAGAATGGCCCGAATCAAAGAATAAAAAACAAGAGTTGGTTTGGAACAGGCAGAGAAGTTGGGGCATGTATGTCACATGAAACGGAGTTTGTGTTAAGACTTCAAGATCTTAACATATAGTAGCTAAGTGATACAACCATCAGCTCACAAGCCAGAGCATCTATTTTGATTTTTTTAAGTTGATATATTGTTAGATGGAATAGGACAGAGCCACTGGAAGCTTGGTTAGCAGTCAAAAGTGGGTGGTTTTCATTTATCACTGCCTGGAATGAGATATATCTTTAGGATAATTTCTCTTGGATGCAACTATTAAAAATGAAAAGTATGAGGGAAAAGGACACGCCTCAGGGGACATTTGGTAATGTCTGAAGACATTTTTGGTCGTCACAACTGGAGGTAAGAGGTGGTACTGGGAGGCCGGGGATGCTGCTAAACATCCTACAATGCACAGGACAGCCCCCACAGCAAAGAATCGTCCAGTCCCCCATGTCAATAGCATCATGGTTGAGAAAACTGTCCTATGTGAATTTGTACTGTTTTTATTATGGGATCAAAGAAATGAGTCCTGTTTCTTGTTCAATAATAAATTTATAATGTGCCTTAAAATTTTAATGACCTGTGATTTTTGCTTGCATTTCTACTTCATAAATACTACTCAACTGAGCACCTATTATAGGTCAGGGTAGGCAAGACTTGGGTGATGCCCTGACATATGAATGGAGTACTGTATTTCAAGACGTTAGGCATGAGGAGGGCTGAGATGGGCTGAGGGAGGGTGTGCTCACAGGCAAATAGGAGGAGAGGTGCCTGGAAATGAAAGTGGCTAAGCCTGAAAGTGAAGACTGGACATGGGACCCTAATTGAGCAGGGAAGGGCTGGGATATGACAAGCTTTTCAGGATACTGATAGAATACCCAGGATACCCAGGATGGGGCCAAAACAAGGAGACCAGGGGACAAATTAGGAAGCTTTAATGAAAAGAGGGCTGGACCTCCCTCCCACCTCCCCCTGCCTCTTGAACTCCTCCTCCATCAATGCTTCCCTCTCCCACTGATGCTGCCCTCTCCCAGTGATGTCTCCCTCTCCCACTGGTACCTCTCAACTCTCCCTCTCCCTCTGTCAGGTATGCATACCAATCTTAAAATATAATCTTCCTCCACCTCAAGTGTCTCTTTCGGCTCCCTCCTGCTCTCTCTTTCCTTTTATTGCCAACTAATTGAAAGAACTATACCTCACTGTCTCCATTGTCTCCACTTCCTCCCTCCCACTGGTTCCTCAGCCCACTGCAAGCTGGCTTCTGCCCCACCTCTCTGCTGAAAATATTCCTACCACAATTGCTAATGAACTTGGAGTTGCTAAATTCAATTGACACTTTTCAATCCTTACCTTACTTGACCTCTTGACAACACATGACACTTGCATTTTGTCTCTCTTGGGAAAAAAATCTCTTCTCTTTGCCTCCAGGTTTTCCTGTTCATCCTGGTTCCCTGCCTACTTATCTGATGGCTCCTTCTCACCCTTTCTAATGAACTTAACTTCCTCTATGCATTCTTAAATGTTTCTATCTTGCCTCGAGTTCCATCCTCAGCACTCCCAAACTCTAAAGCGTGGGTTGGCAAACTTTTTCCAGAAAGGGCCAGATAGTAAATATTTTCGACTTTACAGGCCACATGGTCTTTGTCCCAGCTACTCAGAGTGGTGGCTTTGTTGTAGCACAAACACAGCCAGAAACAATATGTGAACAAATGGGCGTGGCTGGGTTCCAATGAAGCTTTATTTACCAAACAGGTGGCAGCTGGCCGTGGCCCACAGGGCTGTAGCTTGCTGACTTTTGCGCTTAAGCACCATCCCCGGAAGACCTTATCCATCCCATGGCTTCACCTCACATCTGCCTATACTGGTGACTCCTGAATCATTTTAGGATTCAACCAAAATATCTCTCCAGAACTGCAGACCCCCACTCCTACAATTTTCTGGACATTTCTACTTTGATATCCTAAAAGAACCTCAACTTTGTCTCAAACTGAGATCGTCTACTTTTCCTTCCATCCAAACCCCCAAGCCAGGGGTTTTCTGGAACGGGGTCACATTCCGAATCAGGAATTATCTGATAGTTTATTACCAATGCCCATCCACTCTCCTCCTCTCTAACTATATCTGCTTCTCCATACCCTTGCCTCGGAGCATGCCCCCATCAGTCTATAACTCTGAATGTGAATTAATGCATCTCCTAGTCTGCCCACACCACAGCACGTCTTCTTGTGTCACCACCCTTGCTCCAACAGCCCTTCTTCAATGGCTCCCTACTGCCTCAAGTGTGAAGTCTTGAACCTCTAGGCTTGCTCCGTCCAACATGAAAGCCACTGGCCACGTAAGGCTACTGAGCGCCTAAAATGTAGCTAGCGTGACTGCAGAACTGAATTTTTAATGTATGTGTAATTTTAAGGCAAATTAGTTATTTAAATTTAAAAACTAATACTCAGTTCAGATACTGGGAAACTTTTAAGTATGTGTTGAATAACTCGGGTATGTGAATCTACTTTTTCAACTGTAAGTTTTATGAAATTTAAATATAACATTTAAATACAGTATTGAAATAAAAAGTATTTCTGATGAAATTTTAATATCTGAATTGAGATGATTTTTCAGACAGTATGAAAGAAAAGAATGTAAAATGTGTCTTTCATAATTTTTAAAAACTGATTATGTTGAAATGATAATATTTTGGATAAACTGGATTAAATGATATTATAATTTACACCTGATTCTTTTTACTTTTTCAATGCAGCTAATAGAAAATTTGAAATTCCTTTTGGGGCTCCCATTTTATTTGTGTAGCGCAGTGCTGGGCCAGACACACAGCCCTCGTGAGCTGGCTGTACCAGTGCGCTCTTGCTCACTCCCTCTCTCCTCTTCTTCCCTATCTACGTTGTTGCCACACTCAACAACTGACTCTCATGCCTCTGTACCTCCACATGCACGTTCCCTCTATCTCTGTGTCTCTGCCATGAATCTTTTTTTTTTTTTAAGATTTTATTTATTTATTTTTCCCCCCAAAGCCCCAGTAGATAGTTGTATGTCAGTTGCACAGCCTTCTAGTTGCTGTATGTGGGACGCAGCCTCAGCATGGCCAGAGATGCGGCGCGTCGGTGCACGCCCGGGATCCAAACCCGGGCTTGCCAGCAGCGAAGTGCGCGCACTTAACCGCTAAGCCACGGGGCCGGCCCTCTGCCATGAATCTTTATGGAGCCAATTCCTTTTGAACCTCAAAACAGTTCAAGCTAAGAAGCTTTTACAGACCACCCCCACCACCAAGTCTGGGATAGGCATTCTCCCAATGGGTCTCATCAAGTTTTATACTAAACTCTTATAGAACAATCACTACACTCTATTCTCATTTTCTGAATGATTAACTGTAAGCCAGGGATCAAGTCTTGTACTTAACAGAGTACCAGGCAGTTCGATCAATAATTCAACATCAGATCAATGAATGAATGAATGAATGAGATATTGTGCAGCTAGAACTGATGACCTGGGAACTGTCTGATTATAAGAGCCGAGGTGGCATCAATGAAGTTTCTCAGATTTCCAGCCCAGTGACTGGGAGAATAATGGTGTTCTTGTGAGAACAGCCTAGTGAGGGGAAGAGGTTGTTCTCAGGAGAGAAGCAGAAGTGAAAGCAAGAGCTAGTGGGCAGTCATCAGTACAGAGGTGACAGTTCAAAGGGAGTGGGTAAGGCTGAGAGAGGAGGTCCTTGGAACAAATCATAGTCAATTCCCCTATTTAGGAAACAGGAAGAGTGACATTTACTGAGTATTAAGTTCTAGTCCTCATAACTATCCTGTGGGCTACATATTAACCTTTATTTTTTAGAAGACGACACTGAAGTTCAGGGAGTATTAACATGCATACACATATACAAAGCCAGTGGCCAAACACCTGAACCTCGAAGTCATTCAATTTCTGTCCAATACACCATAGAGGCACAGTCAGGGGTAGAGCCCTAGAGAGTGACATAGAAGCTAGAAGGGAGTTTCAAGAAGGAAGGGGTGGTTGATGGTTTCAAGTGGTTTAGAGAGGTTAAGTATGATAAGATGATGGAGAAGGCAAAAGGGAATTCCCCCACCCAACATCAAATATCTTCATCCTGCTAACTTCACTCTTATACTCATGCCCTCCATCAGTTATTACCCCTCCAACACCAACCTCCTCTCTCTCTCTACTGGCTCCCTCATTTTACCCTATAAATACATTCAAGGTACTCTGACCCTAAACAGTCATTTCCAGGTTACTCTTCCAGTCCTCCAGAGCCCACCCTTCAACCTCTTTCCCCTATTCAGTTAAGCATCTTGAAAGGGTACTGCCTCTATGTTTATATCTCCTCCTTGCAACTCTCTGCACTGTGGATTCTCAATTCTCCAGGCTAGGATAGTGTTCCTAAACTCCGAAGCCAATTGGAATCAAATACTTCACGGAGATCCAGGCAGGAAGGCCATGGTAGAACCCTGGAGGCAGCATTCACAACAGGCAGGCCAGGGGATGTGGATGCAGGTGGCGCCAGGACATACCAAGAAACACCGCAGAAGCCAACAGACCAGAGGTTCTCTGTCACACCTGACACTGAAGGCCACTCTTTCAAACTTCTCCCACAGCTTCCCTGAGACCATATCCCCTGGTGCACCGCCTAACTCTGTGATCCTTCACCTCCTTGGTCATTTTTGAAAGACTTCACTACCTCCATCCACTCATTCAGTGTTGGTAGTCTTTAAGGTTCTCCTGGGCCCTCCATATATGTTTTACCCCCATCTATTCAGTGATTACTCCAGATTGGATCCCCAATAGCTACTTCTCTCCCTTATTGGTTATTCCCACCGTTCAAAGCCTATCCAAGTCCCTAAAACTCAACATGTCCAAAACTGAGCCCTCTTTCCTTAAACCTGCTACTTTTCCTGATCAGGAAAAAGTCACTGTCATTTCCTTTGACACCCAGTTGATCACCAAGACCTGATAATTCTTAGTCTTATGTATCCATCAAATTTATCCCCATTCTCTTCATCATCAACACGGCCATCCAGCCCTCATCATTTCTCTCCTGCAATACACAAGGAAACTTCTGCTACTACCATAAACATCGAAAGCTAATCTGGTCAAGTCACTCCCTTGCTTGCAAACCTCCCAAAGCACCCCTGTTCTTAAAGGATAATCTTAATTCCTTTGTTTAGAATAACAAGGCCTTTGTGTAACTTCCCAGATGTCTCTCCTGCTGTCCTCCTCCACTAACTCCACGTTACGCCCGATTACTTGCTGTTTTCTGAACACACTTTGCTCTTTCACATGTCTACATATGCTGTTCTCTCCCTCTTGGGTGCCCGTTTCTACTACTTTAGCCAATAAACTCCTCCGAAACCCTACCTTTAGAGAGGAAATATCTTATCTCAGGTACTCCAGATGTACTTTATGTTTAAGTTGGCCAAAAGTCAGGGACATTTCAATATGATAATGACTAAATGTCTCTTCTTACTAGGCCAAGAGTATCCTATCACTGCTTCACTAAAGCCTAACAGTACTGGATACTTGGCGGTCATTCAGCAAAAGTTTGCTGAATGAACGAATGAATGAGGTCATGAGAAATGGAAGGATGTAGCGTCTAGGCGTGGGCAATCAACCACACTGCCTGGAATACAGGAGCTGCTCAATAAACTGAGAATTCCTTCCATTTTGCAGACTAAGGAGGCGATCAAAGAGAAAAAATGCTGAAGATTCTGAGTTTAGAGAAGGGAAGTTAAACAAGTCACATGACCACCATCTTTATAGTAAAAGAGGAATTAAACCATCTGCTGAGATCAAATGAAAGTACAGCAGAGGCTCAAGCGAAGCAGGCAAATTCTACGCTAGTCAATGTGGTGGATGAGAGGAATCTAAAACCACAAACACTGGAATGGAGGAGCCCATGAGGGCTTGCTTAGTTGAGTCCAGCACGCAGAGCTGTGTACTCAGCGTGGTTGTGAGAGTACCACCAGCAGCACTCATTAGCTTAGGAAGAACAGAGGACTCAATGGAAGATGAAGCTGGGAGTTGCCAAAGCCAAAGCAGTGGAGGGAGAAGGGAGAAGGGAGAGAGAGCTGGCAGAGTTTGCTATTGAAATGGCTAGTCACGGGCTCTATGCTGGGTAGGGTGGGAAGGAGACAAAGGACGGAGAACATAAAGCATGATCAGTGCAAGTGATGAGAAGGCTGTGATCACATGAAGGATGTGAAGTGTCTGGGTAAAACATATATAGCAAAACACAGGTTTAGACAAGCTTCTATAATCATCCAGCAGGTCAAAGGGTGAGGAGGATCCAGCACCTCGCACAGGGACACATAGTAGGTGCTCAGTAGGCCCCTGCTGAATAAACAAGTCAATGACTGCATGGGACAAAACCATCCCCTCACCCAGTGGTCCTAAATGAGCTGCCAGCATCTAATTTATCATCAAGCTCATTAGAGAACAATCACAGATTAACAGTGTACGCCAAGGACACCCTGCAGACTAGTTGTTTTGACAAGGTTATATTTGACATTATTCTAACAGGATAATGTAGGCAATATGTTTCAGAGTTAGGAATACTCAGTTACAAGAGTGCACATATCTGCCAGGACCTTGTACATTATAAACAGCCAGTAAATATCTCTCTCTTTTTTTTTTTTTGTGAGGAAGATCAGTCCCGAGCTAACATCCATGCCAATCCTCCTCTTTTTTGCTGAGGAAGACTGGCCCTGCACAAACGTCCATGTCGATCTTCCTCCACTTGACGTGGGATGCCGCCACAGCACCGCCTGACAAGCGGTGCGTCGGTGCGTGACCGGGATCCGAACCCAGGCCACCAGCAGCGGAGCGTGCGCACTTAACCGCTACGCCACAGGGCCGGACCCAGTACATATCTCATGAATGAATGAATGAATGGATACATAAATGGATGAATGAATGACAATATACATTACTCATAATACCTATAATAAACACCAACTACCTTTCAAATCCATCACTCAAGGAACAATATTCACCGAAGTCACACTGAACAAGCAACATGGAATGAAGAGTTAAGGCATCTTGTTTCCCAGAAATTTAGATGATACAAAGGCCTAACTGGGAGGTGGCAGTGTGTGAAGGCACCTGATTCTGTTGCTTGCCATGTTATTCCAACACATTTGCTGCATAAATGCTAAGCTGTCGATCCCCTTTGCCTGGGCGGCCACAGTTCAGAAGTGACTCAATCAGGTCAGCAATGAGCTCTCTATTTAATGCCTCTTACTTCAAAAACTACTGGTGTAGCTCAATTCTCTGAACAACTGGGAAGGAAACAGAGCTGATAAGAGAATTAATGCTTTCTTCCCAAATCACATCATCTGGGATAATAAAAGCATGTTAAACAAATAACTCTTAACAGAAATAGGAGGAAAACATTTTACCATAGAGCTCTAAGCTATACTGATGTTGAGAAGTATTACGGGGCGGGGGGGAAACTTCTGAGCTAAGTCATAATTGCTAATGTTACGGATTTGTTCCCTTTAGAATTCTCTGAGATAAACACAGATTTGCATATTTGGAAGGTATTTTGTCTGTTAAACATTCCTGTTACTGTAAAGAATTTTTCTTTACCAGGAGTGGTACTCATTTCCAATCCTCTGTCCCCTTGCTTCCCCTATCCAGCATTTTGGGATTTCTCCCTCAAATACCAGTGCTGAAGGAAACCTTTTGAACCACAGGGTTGTGAACAGAAACCCAATCACATCTATGGAAAACACCCGGATGTGAGAGGATTTCGATGCAGAGCAAGAAGGGATCCAGGAAAGGGGTGTCAACCAGAGGGGCTCAAGGTGGGCTAAGAAAAATCATGTCTTCAGACATCTAGGCAATATTTATTTATTGATTTTTTTTGGTGAGGAAGATCAGCCCTGAGCTAATACCCATGCCAATCCTCTCTTTTTGCTGAGGAAGACTGGCCCTGAGCTAACATCTATTGCCAATCCTCCTCCTTTTTTGTTTCCCTTTTTCTCCCCAAAGCCACAGTAGATAGTTGTATGTCATAGGTGCACATCCTTCTAGTTGCTGTGTGTGGGACGCTGCCTCAGCATGGCCTGACAAGCGGTGTGTTGGTGCGCACCTGGGATCCGAACCTGGGCAGCCAGTAGCAGAACACGCGCACTTAATCGCTAAGCCACGGGGCCGGCCCCGCAATATTTACTTTAAAGACAGGTTCACAGAAAACTTGTACCTTCTTGAAACAAATGGTGGTTTTATAGATTAACCCTGAATGATTCCAAGTTTTAAAAAACCAATTGGAGAGATAGGGGTAGAGAAAAACCTTTTGTGTCACTAATTCTGTTTTTACAGTAACTTTACTTGACACATCAAGGGCATGGGCACTATTTTGGCAGCCTGTGATGCTGGACTCCTCTGGGGAGGAGAAGTTTAAATTACATTGATTTTAATCTTCCCATTTACTACAGCTAACTAAAGTACTTCTAGTTAGGGACCAGGGTATCTCACTTTGTCGTGCAAAGTCTGAATTGGTCACAATCTTGGGATCTTTCTTGCAGGAGAAGCTGGATTCTTCAAAGTACAGATTCTTGTTCTAAGTCTGATGGATAATGCCGACATCAGAGCATTGCCTCTCCAGTCGTGGCTTCTCTCTCAGACTCTCTTTCTATTTGTCTTCTGTTAGTCTCTCTCTTCCCCCTCTCTCTCTCAGAATTTCTCTCCCTCCCTCCCTTTCTCTCCTTCTCTCTCCCTCTCTCCCCTCCTTTTCTCCCTCTCTCTCGCTCCATCTCACCCCCTTGCCCGCTCTCAGTCTCTATGTGTACACTAAGTGGGCTGTCACCAACCAGTAAGAGGGACTGTGCACAACCACGCTGGTCAGACTGGGGTAAGAGCCGAAGCATGCAGGATGTCAGACAGCAGCTGACAGTCCCCTCTGATGACAGGGCAGAGTGAGCAGGGCATTTCTGGTTTGGCTGTGGGTGGGGAGAGTCATTCTGGTCTTCGTGGTATTGGTGGTGCTGGGGCCCCCTGGACCACATGAGAAGGTGGTGTGGTTCCAGCGACACAGCGCTTCTCACACTCTTAGTCATCCTTCCATTGACGCACGGGTGGCTCACGACCCACTGCAGTCCCCTCCTCACTGCTGATCCAGGACGCAGGGCCCTCTTCTGAGGCTGCCTTTACGGCCACACAAGGAGTGTGTCACCACCCCGACAGCAGGCAACTTTTACCACACTTGCGTTTCCTCAGAATCCCCTCACCACGCAGCTCTAAGATTCAGAACACAAACCTTTTTACCTGAAGACCACGGAGCGTGAGAAATCACGGTGTCTCTATTGGGAGCAACAGAGCCCCTGACATAACAGGGCTGCAAACACCCCCTTGTCAAAACAGACTGAAAACCCTCACCTCCCAACCAAAAAACCCAAAAGAACTGTTAGTCAATTTGAATTATTCTAAGGTCCGGCTTAGTCTAGAGCTTATCTAACGGTCTATTGAGTTCTCAGTAAGTCATGTGAAAGGAAGTCCTATGATAACATTTCCTGAGACTTCTAGACATTTGATTAAGCAGTTATAAATCTTAGAGTGTGGCTTGTCACAAGCAGAGTGAGATTACAGCCAGGGCTGTCAAGATTAGGTAAACTTGTCTTGTTCTCTTACAGGTCTTTCTCAGCCTTATACCATAGATTAAAGATTTTTTTTAAGATAAAAAAAAATGGTTACCATCATGCTCAATGTTTAAAAAAAAAAATAACCAGAGGAGCATAAAGTGACAATTTTCAATCTTCACATCCTGACAGATGTTTACCTGCTATTCACTGGCAAGATTTTAATAAGCAATAAGTAAAAGGGAAGGAGAGACTGCCTGCCAGGCTGGTCTCACACTGTTGCCCGATGAATTCCTTATAGCTAAATGAGTAACCTGTATTAAATCGAAAAGTGCGTGTGCAAACCCCCAATCT